>NC_133200.1:5022500-5027500 GCF_049306965.1 Danio rerio | reverse complement strand
TCATCCAGTATGTAAGTGACCTTTGTCCTTGAGCAATACAAAAAGATGTTAAGCATTGGTTTTTAGGTTGTTGAGTCATTGGTATGTGGTTGTTCAGTTGTTGTGGGTGATTGCTGAAGGATTGCTGTATGGTTGTAAGGTTGTTGCTTTATTGTTCGGGTGTAGTTGATTGCTAAATCATTGCTATGTGATTGTTGGGTTGTTGCGAGTCATTGATATGTGGTTGTTAGGTTGTTGTGGGTGATTGCTAAAGGATTGCTGTATGGTCGTAAAGTTGTTGCAATGTTGTGTGGTTGTAGGGGATTGCTTACATATTGCTTTGGGGTTGTTAGATTGTTGTGGGTCATTGGTATGTGGTTGTTCAGTTGTTGTGGGTGATTGCTGAAGGATTGCTGTATGGTTGGAAGGTTGTTGCTATATTGTTTGGGTGTAGTTGATTGCTAAATCATTGCTACGTGATTGTTGGCTTGTTGCGAGTCATTGATATGTGGTTGTTAGGTTGTTGTGTGTGATTGCTGAAGGATTGCTGTATGGTCGTAAAGTTGTTGCAATGTTGTTAGGTTGTAGGGTATTGCTTACATGTTGTTTTGGGGTTGTTAGATTGTTGTGGGTCATTGGTATGTGGTTGTTCAGTTGTTGTGGGTGATTGCTGAAGGATTGCTGTATGGTTGGAAGGTCGTCGCTATGTTGTTCGGTTGTAGGTGAATTTTAAATCGTTGCTACGTGATTGTTGGCTTGTTGCGAGTCATTGATATGTGGTTGTTAGGTTGTTGTGGGTGATTGCTGAAGGATTGCTGTATGGTCGTAAAGTTGTTGCAATGTTGTTTGGTTGTAGGGGATTGCTTACATATTGCTTTGGGGTTGTTAGATTGTTGTGGGTCATTGGTATGTGGTTGTTCAGTTGTTGTGGGTGATTGCTGAAGGATTGCTGTATGGTTGGAAGGTTGTTGCTATATTGTTCGGGTGTAGTTGATTGCTAAATCATTGCTACGTGATTGTTGGCTTGTTGCGAGTCATTGATATGTGGTTGTTAGGTTGTTGTGTGTGATTGCTGAAGGATTGCTGTATGGTCATAAAGTTGTTGCAATGTTGTTTGGTTGTAGGGGATTGCTTACATGTTGTTTTGGGGTTGTTAGATTGTTGTGGGTCATTGGTATGTGGTTGTTCAGTTGTTGTGGGTGATTGCTGAAGGATTGCTGTATGGTTGGAAGGTCGTCGCTATGTTGTTCGGTTGTAGGTGAATTTTAAATCGTTGCTACGTGATTTTTGGCTTGTTGCGAGTCATTGATATGTGGTTGTTAGGTTGTTGTGGGTGATTGCTAAAGGATTGCTGTATGGTCGTAAAGTTGTTGCAATGTTGTTTGGTTGTAGGGGATTGCTTACATGTTGCTTTGGGGTTGTTATATTGTTGTGAGTCATTGGTATGTGGTTGTTTAGTTGTTGTGGGTGATTGCTGAAGGATTGCTGTATGGTTGGAAGGTCGTCGCTATGTTGTTCGGGTGTAGTTGATTGCTAAATCATTGCTACGTGATTGTTGGCTTGTTGCAAGTAATTGATATGTGGTTTTTAGGTTGTTGTGTGTGATTGCTAAAGGATTGCTGTATGGTCGTAAAGTTGTTGCAATGTTGTTTGGTTGTAGGGGATTGCTTACATGTTGCTTTGGGGTTGTTATATTGTTGTGAGTCATTGGTATGTGGTTGTTTAGTTGTTGTGGGTGATTGCTGAAGGATTGCTGTATGGTTGGAAGGTCGTCGCTATGTTGTTCGGGTGTAGTTGATTGCTAAATCATTGCTACGTGATTGTTGGCTTGTTGCAAGTAATTGATATGTGGTTTTTAGGTTGTTGTGTGTGATTGCTAAAGGATTGCTGTATGGTCGTAAAGTTGTTGCAATGTTGTTTGGTTGTAGGGGATTGCTTACATGTTGCTTTGGGGTTGTTATATTGTTGTGAGTCATTGGTATGTGGTTGTTTAGTTGTTGTGGGTGATTGCTGAAGGATTGCTGTATGGTTGGAAGGTCGTCGCTATGTTGTTCGGGTGTAGTTGATTGCTAAATCATTGCTACGTGATTGTTGGCTTGTTGCAAGTAATTGATATGTGGTTTTTAGGTTGTTGTGTGTGATTGCTAAAGGATTGCTGTATGGTCGTAAAGTTGTTGCAATGTTGTTTGGTTGTAGGGGATTGCTTACATGTTGCTTTGGGGTTGTTATATTGTTGTGAGTCATTGGTATGTGGTTGTTTAGTTGTTGTGGGTGATTGCTGAAGGATTGCTGTATGGTTGGAAGGTCGTCGCTATGTTGTTCGGGTGTAGTTGATTGCTAAATCATTGCTACGTGATTGTTGGCTTGTTGCAAGTAATTGATATGTGGTTTTTAGGTTGTTGTGGGTGATTGCTAAAGGATTGCTGTATGGTCGTAAAGTTGTTGCAATGTTGTTTGGTTGTAGGGGATTGCTTACATGTTGCTTTGGGGTTGTTATATTGTTGTGAGTCATTGGTATGTGGTTGTTCAGTTGTTGTGGGTGATTGCTGAAGGATTGCTGTATGGTTGGAAGGTTGTTGCTATGTTGTTCGGTTGTAGGTGAATTTTAAATCATTGCTACGTGATTGTTGGCTTGTTGCGAGTCATTGATATGTGGTTGTTAGGTTGTTGTGTGTGATTGCTGAAGGATTGCTGTATGGTCATAAAGTTGTTGCAATGTTGTTAGGTTGTAGGGTATTGCTTACATGTTGTTTTGGGGTTGTTAGATTGTTGTGGGTCATTGGTATGTGGTTGTTCAGTTGTTGTGGGTGATTGCTGAAGGATTGCTGTATGGTTGGAAGGTCGTCGCTATGTTGTTCGGTTGTAGGTGAATTTTAAATCATTGCTACGTGATTTTTGGCTTGTTGCGAGTCATTGATATGTGGTTGTTAGATTGATGTGTGTGATTGCTGAAGGATTGCTGTATGGTCATAAAGTTGTTGCAATGTTGTTTGGTTGTAGGGAATTGCTTACATGTTGTTTTGGGGTTGTTAGATTGTTGTCATTGCTTTCTTGTTAAGTTGTAGGATATTGCTGATGCATTGCTATCTGGTTGCAAGCAAGATTGTTGCTATGGTAAGTTGTTGTTGGTGATTGCTGAAGTTTGGTTATGTGGTTGTTAGGTTGTTGCTATGTTGTCAGTTGTTGTAGGTGATTGTTAAAATACAGATTCGCTCACTCATCAACACTCATCCAATCACAACACCTTAACAACTACGTAGTAATATGTTAGAAAACTCCCACAACAACACCGTAACCACATAGCAACAAACTAATAACTTGGAAGACCATAACAACTGCTATAGCATTGGTTGTTAGGTTGTTGTGTGCCATTGATACGTGCTTGTTAAGTTGTTGTGGGTGATTGCTAAAGCGTTGCCATGTGATTGCTATGTTGTTCGGTTGTAGGTGATTACAAATGCATCGCTATATGATTGTTAGCCTGTTGTGGGTCAGTGCTATGTTGTTATGTTGTAGGATATTGCTGATGCATTGCTGTGTGATTGTAAGGTTGTTGCTATGTTAATTTGCTCTTGGTGATTACTGAAGCATGTTATGTGGTTATTCGGTTGTTACCATGTTGTCAGTTGTAGGTGATTGTTAAAATACAGATTCACTCACTCATAAACACTCATCCAACCATAACACCTTGACAACTACATAGCAATATGTTAGAAAACTCCCACAACAACACCTTAATCACATAGCAACGAGCTAACAACTCGGAACACCATAGCAACTGCTATAGCATTGTTTTTTGTGGATCATTGATGCGTGGTTGTTAAGTTGTTGTGGGTGATTGCTGAAGCGTTGCTATGTGGTTGTAACGTTGTTCCTATGTTGTTTGGTTGTAGGTGACTGCTAAAGTGGTGCTACATGATTGTTGTTAAGTTGTTGTGGGTGATTGTTGGAGGATTGCTGTATGGTCGTAAAGTTGTTGCTATGTTGTTAGGTTGCTGTGGGTGACTGTTAAATCATTGCTTTGTGGTTTTTGGGTTGTTGCTATGTTGTTGTTTTTGTTAGGTTGTTGTGGGTGACTGTTAAAACATTGCTTTGTTTTTTTAGGTTGTTGCTATGTTGTTGTTGTTAGGTTGTTGTTGTGGGTGATTGTTAAAGCATTGCTTTGTGGTTTTTAGGTTGTTGCTATGTTGTTGTTGTTTTTGTTAGGTTGTTGTGGGTGACTGTTAAAACATTGCTTTGTTTTTTTAAGGTTGTTGCTATGTTGTTAGGCTGTTGTTGTGGGTGACTGTTAAAACATTGCTTTGTTTTTTTAAGGTTGTTGCTATGTTGTTAGGCTGTTGTTGTGGGTGATTGTTAAAGCATTGCTTTGTGGTTTTTAGGTTGTTGCTATGTTGTTGTTGTTAGGTTGTTGTTGTTGTGGGTGATTGTTAAAGCATTGCTTTGTGGTTTTTAGGTTGTTGCTATGTTGTTGTTGTTTTTGTTAGGTTGTTGTGGGTGACTGTTAAAACATTGCTTTGTTTTTTTAAGGTTGTTGCTATGTTGTTAGGCTGTTGTTGTGGGTGATTGTTAAAGCATTGCTTTGTGGTTTTTAGGTTGTTGCTATGTTGTTGTTGTTTTTGTTAGGTTGTTGTGGGTGACTGTTAAAGCATTGCTTTGTTTTTTTAAGGTTGTTGCTATGTTGTTAGGCTGTTGTTGTGGGTGATTGTTAAAGCATTGCTTTGTGGTTTTTAGGTTGTTGCTATGTTGTTGTTGTTTTTGTTAGGTTGTTGTGGGTGACTGTTAAAACATTGCTTTGTTTTTTTTTAGGTTGTTGCTATGTTGTTGTTAGGTTGTTGTGGGTGACTGTTAAAACATTGCTTTGTTTTTTTTTAGGTTGTTGCTATGTTGTTGTTAGGTTGTTGTGGGTGATTGTTAAAGCATTGCTTTGTGGTTTTTAGGTTGTTGCTATGTTGTTGTTTTTGTTAGGTTGTTGTGGGTGACTGTTAACCCTGCTGATAAATCCAGCTTAAACCAGCCTAGGC
>NC_133200.1:4992500-5017500 GCF_049306965.1 Danio rerio | reverse complement strand
TTTTTAATACACACGATTATGTTGTATAAACTAAATGTCACACTCGTAGCAGTGCAATATAGCTTTATATCATCACTTGTGGGAGGCTAAGGCACTCTGCCTGTGGCCTCAAGCCAATACACGCCTCCCACCAGTGCCAATATACAGCCATATCGCACTGCTACGAGTGTGATATTGCTCATATATATATATATATATATATATATATATATATATATATATATATATATATATATATATATATTCATGCAATAAAATATAGCATTCCTTAAATATTCATTATTTTCAATATTTCATATAATAAAATAAAGAAGTTCCTATTACTGGAATTTAATTTAGATTTTTGTTTATCAAATCAATAATTCCTGCAATCTTTATTAAGCTGCTTTTCTCCCATGCATGATATTTTTTCAAAAGATAAAATATATTTATATACATTTTAAAAATACAATTTCATATGATAGAAATATCTAAATTGTAATTTTATTACACACTTTTTTTGTCTTTATTTAGCATAATTTTTCATATAGGGCTGCACAATATTGGAAAAAACTGACGTTGCAATATTTTATTTTTCTGCTCTATATATATATATATGTATATATATATATATATATATATATATATATATATATATATATATATATATATATATATATATTGCGATTATAATTATGATTTTACATTTTTACATTTTGTTTTTGTTGAGTGAGATTATTTTTTAGGATCGTGAATCTGCATAAAATTAACAAAAGTATAAAAATACATATATAAATTAAAAGCAAAAAATGAAGCTACAAATGAAAACAGTAGAACAAAGATAAAAATCAAATACAAATTGCTTTATGGTTACCAGTATTAAGACACAGAAATTCCACAATCAAGTGTAAAATAACACAGTGTAGTCTACGTTGTGTAAATAATTATACGCAATTAATCGTTGAATTTATTGAGTTCAGATGGGTTCCTGTGATGTGACTATTGCAGATTTGCACATTATGATATCGATGCTAAAACTATATTGTTCTGCCATTATATACTATATATACAGTTGATATCACAATTATTCATCTCCTGTTTTTTTTTTTTTCTTTTTTTTTTTTTTCCGAATATTTGCCAAATGATGTTTAACAGAGCAAGGAATTTTTCACAGTATCTCCTATATATTTATTTCTTCTGGAGAAAGTCTTGTTTGTTTTATTTTGGCTAGAATAAAAGCAGTTTTTTATTTTTTAAAACCGTTATAAGGTCAATATTATTAGCCCCTTTTACCTATATGTGTGTTTGATTGTTTACAGAACAAACCATCGTTATACAATGACTTGCCTATTCACCCTAATTAACCTAGTTAAGCCTTTAAATGTCACTTTAAGATGAACTAGTATCTTAAAGTATCTAGTCAAATATTATGTGCTGTCATCATGACAAAGATAAAATAAATCACTTATTAGAAATGAGTTATTAAAACTATTATGTTTGGAAATGTGTTGAAAGTATCTCTCAGTTAAACAGAAATTGGGGGATAAATAGGTTATAGGCTTTAAATTTAGTTAAATGTAGCCCTCAATAAAGTAGCATCGCAACAGGCAGTTTTACAGCAACAAGCAGCACTCGCACTTTCTTCAGAAACATATAAATCTAGTTTAAGCAGGATCCTTTTACAGTACATGTCGGTGGGAGGATGGCGAGAACAGATGGATGAACGGACGGATGGATGGAGCGGCGGAGAGCCAGTGACAGGGGTCTAATAGAGGTCTGTCAGCGTGGGCCATCCATCCAACTAGCATACAGATCACTGTTAATGTGAAATCAGCCAATCAGAGAACAGCCAGCCTTTACATCGGCCAATCACAGCCGCCGCTGCCTGCAACAGCGTAGCAGTCGGTTATAAAATATGCACTGTATGAAATATAAATGTAGCAGATGGAATAGGGGAGAAGTATAAATGTTTTGACTAGTGTGTCAGCAATACTGCTGTAATGTACAGTTAAAGGTGCAGTGTGTCTTTTTTTTGGACTTTAAATACAGATGAATGTGCTGAAAAAGCTTCAAGGGAGCCAGTGATTTGTCGGCTTTCTGAAGAGTGTGAATGAAGACCTGTAGCAAGAAATCAAGACAACCCTTATCTTTGTAAATTATATTGTTTGGGAAGTTTTTTAGGCGGCAGTGAGAAGCACTGTCGCCTCACAGCAAGAAGGATGCTGGTTCGGGGCAGTTGGCATGTCTGTGTGGAGTTTGCATGTTCTCCCCGTGTTGGCATGAGTTTCTTTCGGGTGCTCTGGTTTCCCCCACAGTCCATGCGCTATAGGTGAATATAACTAAACTGGCCGTAGTGTATGAGTGTGTGAATGAGTGTGTATGGATGTTTCCCAGTACTGGGTTGCAGCTGGAAGGGCATCAAGGTTGTTAATTGATGGAAGATTGTATTTTTAGAGGTTGATCGCACTGAACTCGCTTTTCCGTTTTAATTAAGTCGCTAGCCAACAACTGAATCAGCTGGGTATTGTGCGAGAGCATTGCTATTGATATTGGTATAGTTGTAATATTTAATAATATCGTGAAATTCAAGATTTGTGAGTCATACACAGGCATTCTCATGTCACACAGACACCCCCCCCCCCCCCATCTGAACACTTATAATGATCGCCACAACACCCCCCCCCCCCACCACCACCTCACATATTCATCGCATATTACCTCCAACGCACCCCCACCCACCCTCACTTACTCGTTCCCCCTGAAGGTCATTGGTTCACCAGTTTTCAACACTGTTCACCTAATGCAAACACAGATACTCGGACTTTGAAGCGTTTTAAAGTCATGTCGATCCTTGTATGTCAGCTCACAGATAGACCAGCTGATCTATGCGGCTTCGAAACGCTGAAGAATGGTGAACCGATGACCTTCACAGCCAATCACAGCCATTTCTGTTGAGCATGTGAACACAATGGCCAATCAGCAGCATGTAAGTATGCACTCGACAGTGCTCAAATGATAGTAGGAAATGGACGTTTTTTTATATGTCAGTACTGATTAGTACCAAACTCAATACTTTTGACAACACTGATCTGTACCGGCTCTGCTACTCGACCCTCCAGCGTATTCATGTTGCTAACTTAGTGTTGTTGTGCTGAATGTTTTTCTCCTGTTTAAACTACTTGGATGTGAAGCACATCAAAGAAGGCGGAGCTCCATAACATGGCCACTCATTGCGCAGTCGTCACAAACCAATGGTACTCATACTTATGTATCATACTCATACATAAAAAACTCGACAACACATATTTTAAGTTGCTTTAGCTTAAAATTTAGCTAAAACCTGATAAGTTTATTATAATAAGTTGTACAAAGCTTAAATCAGTCAGACTGACTAAAAATATTCAATTTAGATGACTAGAAAATTTAATTTAATTACATAAAAATTTCAACTAAAACAGTTAAGGCAGCAAACATTTTTTTACAGTGTAACGAATCCCCGTTTTCTGAAATCACATGATCTTGGCAATTTCATATGCACTCTGAAACAACTGATTTGAAACTAAAGATTCGTAAAGAATTTTGGCAGAACAGATCTCCGGGTCTGTTGGGAGCACTTTTAGCTTAGCTTTGCATAAATAATTTAATCGGATTAGACCATTAGCATTAGCTCATTTTGTGAAAATCAAGTAACTTTGCTGCCATACCATGGCTGAAGCAGATGCAATTGTATTATGCAGCAGATTTATCTAGCTGGAGATTATTTTCAGGCAAAGAGTTAAGCCTTAAATAAAAAAAATAGTGAAACTTTTTTTTTTTGGAGTGAGCCTTCACTTCTTCAAGACTATTTCGGTGGCTGAACAGATCATCGGGTCTGGTGGAAGCACTTTATGCTTGGCTTAGCATAAATAATTGAATCGGATTAGACCATTAGCATCTCACTTCAAATTGACTTTCAATCATTTTCCTATTTAAAGATAGATTCTTCTGTAGTCACTTTGTGTACTAAGAGCGATGGAAAATGAAGAGTTTCTATTTTTCTGGGCTGATATGTGTAGCAACTATACTCTTGTTTTGTGTGGGAAAATCAAGGAACTTTGCTGTCGTACCATGGCTGAAGTAGGAGCAATGGTATAAATAAGATAAAAAAAAATTAATGAAACTGTTTTGGAGTGAGAAACTTAAAATTCACGAAGGTTTCAAAGCTTCTCAAAGTAGCTGTCACTTCTTTAATGGCTATTTTGGCAGTACAGATCTCCGAGTCTGGTTGGGAGTACTTTTAGCTTAGCTTAGCATAAATAATTGAATCGGATCAGGCCATTAGCATCCAACTTTATATTGACTTTCAATCATTTTGCTATCTAAGAGTTTCTATTTTCCAGGCTAACATGTCTAGCAACTATATGTAACCCTGCTGGTCCTATGCCACCCAACCCGCTCCGAGCTGGTAACAAACCGGCAACCTTCCGCATGGGAGTCGGTTGCTCTAACAAGGAGGCTAAAGACCATGGCCTCTAGAATCGGTCGCTAGAGCTCCTTTAGAGGTCAGAGTGAGGTTTATTTGCACAACACTCATTAGCTGGCCTCCGTTACACTCACCCCCCTAAACCTCACTCCCATCCGGGTCACGGCACCAATGTAACCCCGCCGGTCCTTCCGCATGGGAGTCGGTTGCTCTAACAAGGAGGCTAAAGACCATGGCCTCTAGCGTCAGTCGCTGGATCCTCCCCTAGCTGGCCTCCGTTACATATACTCTTGTTTTGTGTGGGAGAATCAAGGAACTTTGCCACCATACCACTTCTTCAAGAACTATTTTGGCAGAACACCCTTGTAACCTCCTAGCAATCATATTAATTATTCCATAGACAAGCAATCTCCAGACTTTGCCTCTGAATGGAATGACTTGGCTGTGCTAACAATACACAATGACCATTAATTCAGTCCACAAGCTGTTCTTTTCAAAAATTCCTGTGTGTACAAATACATTTTGGATCTCCTGTACAATATTCTCCCGTGCCCTTCAGCGGGGATTGTTCCTCTTCTATTCCAGCATTGGTATAGCAGCCAGCATGTGCTACCAAGCATAACTAACGCGTTGCATTGTTGAATCGTGTGCCAGCCTCTTCTCTGTTTGACTTGGGCTCCAAGCAGACCAGGTTTATTCATGTCCGCTAGTGTGACCTTGCCATCCGATCTGAGCGCAGGAAGGAGAGAATTTCCCATGATGTGTGGAGCATCGCTCCGTCCAGGAATATTCCCAGAGCCGCTGCTTAAACTCCATTGAACCCGTGACGCCACCGGCTGCCAAAGAGCCTCGTTTCTTTCTTCTTTTGTCTCCCTCTTTCCGTTTGAAGCATCTCTGTGCTCTCCATTCAGCGTCTTTTGTCTTGGTTTCCTCTTGACGTTGCTTTCTGCGCCGTTATCGTCTCGCTCTTTATTTCATTACCACTCATAAATCACTTAGAATCATTCAAAACAAATGTAAATTAGCCTCATTACCTGACGGAACAATTAGACACATGTATACAGAGTCACTTTAGGACAAACACTCCTCGTAGGAAAGAAAAATGATGGATTAAATCTCTCGAGACCTTGGTGCATTGAGTTTGATGAGGCAAAATCTTTCTATTGAGCATCACGGTTGTTAATCATGGTGTCTTTGCTTTGTTTTTAGTGCTGTTGCTTAAAGGAAAACTCTCTTTTTAAAAATCCATTCAGCTGATCTCTAGGTCTGGCGAGAGCACTTTTAGCTTAGCTTAACATAAGTCATTGAATTGGATTAGACCATTAGCATCTGACTTTAAATTGACCTTCAGTTAGTTTCCTTTTTAAAGCTTTATTCTTCTGTAATTTTCTAGTGTACTACACTCTCAGAAATAAAGGTATGTGAGCTGACACTGGGGTGGCACCTTTTCTAAAGGTACAAATTTGTACCTAAAAGGTCCATATTAATACCTCATGGGTGCATTTTAGTACCTAAAGAGTACAAAAGTGTTCTAGTGTATACTTTTAAGGTACCAATATGTACCCTTTAAGTACAAATGTGCACCTTTTGAAAAGGTACCACCCCAGTGACTGCTTGCGTACCTTTATTTCTGAGAGTGTAAGACCAACTAATGCTATTAATTGCTATTGCTATCATTGCTAGGCTGATATGGCTAGCAACTACACTTTCATTCATTCATAATAATCAAGGAACTTTGATGCCGTACCACAGCTGAAGCAGGTGCAATATATGCAGCACATATTCATCTAGCTGGGGACTTTTTGCAGGCAAAGAGTCATGCTTTATATTGGAAAATTATTGAAACTTTTTTTTTCGGAGCGAGATGCTAACGGTCTAAACCAATTCAATGATCTATGCTAAGCTAAAAGTGCTCCCGCCAGACCCAGAGATTGGCTAAATGGAATAAAGTAGATAAAACTCACCTGTTTAACTCTACAATTAGCCTATTTAAAATAAATAAGGCATTCATTTAAAGAACAGCATTAGTTTAGAATTCTATTGGATATAACAGAGTTCCTACAACCACCTGGTGTGAAATCCCCTGTTGAGATGGCTCAAGTTTCCTACTGATGTTTCTCCTGAGAAAAAGATGCCAGTATTCTCGCTCTCTGTGAGTTTCAGAAAAGATCTAAACATCCCAAACTGTTTTCAGAAGCACAAAGACTACAATTGGAAAGGATGAAATCAGAAAACAAACTCAAATACTCGGTGGAAGCTAAAACACTGGCTGTATCTGAAAATACCCCTATACCCTTAAAGGAGCACTCCAAGTTTTTTGAAAATAGGCTTATTTTACATCTCTCCCAGGGTCAATCCATTGTTCTGATCTCCGGATCCGGTGGGAGAACTTTTAGCTTAGCTTAGCATAAATCATTGGATCGGATTAGACCATTAGCATCTCACTCCAAAAAGTATGAGTTTTGATAATTTGCCATTTTAAAGCTTGGCTTTTCTTTTGATTTGGTTAAAACATGTGTTTACTCGGGCAACTTGGTGGCTCAATGGTTAGCACTGTTGCCTCACAGCAAGAAGGTCGCTGGTTCGAGTCCCGGCTGATGAATAAAGGGACTAAGCTGATGGGAAATGAATGAATGAATGCTATCTTTATTAGCTAGGTCTCATAAGGTGCTTTTAAATTGCACATTATTTATTCAATGTTTGACGTTATATACATGGTCGGAGTGAACAAATTTATTTATTTTTCTTCGGCTTAGTCCCTATATTCATCAGTGGTCGCCACATGGAACGAACCGCCAACTATTCCAGCAAATGTTTTAAACAGCGGAAGCTCTTCTAGCTGCAAACTAGCACTGGGCAACATCCAAACACACTCATACACTACTGCCAATTTAGTTTACTCAATTCCCCTTGTCTTTGGACTGTTGGGGAAACCGGAGCACTAATATAAATATAAATATAAAACCGGTATAAACATCCATAGCTTGCAGTTTGTCACTTTCACCTAAATGGATCAACATTTTATTTTCACGTCACCTCATAACCTTAATTTCTCATCAAATCTTCGACCAATCAAATGCCTTTTAGTATCTGCCATGCCCCGGCCACTTCAAGATGCTTCTCATTTGCCTTTCCTTTGAGCTCAACCACTCTCACCGCAAAGCTGTGCTAAAAACAAAACACTATTGGGTGTTTTTGGGGAGGAGCTACTATATGCCCCACCCTCTCTTCATTTTTCAGTTCATATTACGTCAAACATTGAATAAATAATGCACATTTCAAAGCACTTCATAAGACCTAGCTAAAAAAAATAGCAGTCATTCATTTCCTATCAGCTTAGTCTCTTTATTCATCTGGGGTCGCCACAGTGGAATGAACCGCCAACTTATCCAGCATATATTTTACACAGTGGATGCCCTTCCATCTGCAACCCAGTGCTGAGAAACATGCATACACTCTCACATTCACACACATACACTGCGGCCAGTTTAGTTTATTCAATTCCCTAATAGCACATGTCTTTGTGGGGGAAACCAGAGCACCCAGAGGAAACCCATGCAAACATGGGCCCAGCTGAACTCGAACTAGCGACCTTTTTGCTGTGAGACGAACCACTGAGCCACCTTCTCACCTAAAAATATAATTTTAACGTGAAATGTTACATTATAAACATCATCACAAGACTCAACATCACTTTTTTCCCCTGTATCCAGCAGTGCTAATCTGTACACAAACAACATGACAAATGACATATGTGTGTTTTGCTTGGCTAAACAACAAGTAGGTTGCATCGGATCAATACTTATAGACTGCAAATCAATACAACCAACATCTTGTTTCGCTCACAGTGCGAGCATGGAGGAAGATTTATCACCATGCAACACAAGAGTGTGCGTTCTCTGTTCAGCGCTAGCTCGTAGCATTATTTCAGACTCCGTCTGGCAGCAGGAACCTCTCTTGGCCCCCGGCGGCGTCTCTCTCTCCCCAGGCTGTGCCGTCCTGAATACTGGGGGATCTTTATCTGATCCAGATAGCAGCCAAACAGCTCTCCGCTGAGCCACCGCGCCGCACAGATAGCCTTCTCTCTCTCTCTTTCTCTCTGTCTCTAAAAGAGCCCCTCTGAAGTGCTGGAAAGGTCAAGTCGCCAACAAATCATTCTCAGCCTCACGTTTAGAGCTATTGTCTGGTTGTGACCAGGGCAAAGCCGGTAAGCTGGAAGGACAAGAGTCTCTCAGAGCCTGCGTTTGTGGGCCGAGGAGGTTTGTATTAGCTGGAGAGAGCTAGCATGACAGTCATTGGCGTTGTGCATCATGACCTGGAAGTAGAGATCTGCGTGGGACAAAAATTTGAATCCCGCTCCTGCCCGCACCCGCCAGGTTTTAGCCCGAACCCGACCGCTCCCGCTTGTATTAAGAATTTATTGTCCCGCTGCCCGACCCGCCCTGTTTTCTGCCCGCCGCGCCCGATCCCGCTAAAGAGTGGGGGAGAACAAAACCGAAAATCCCCCATCTATACAGTCCAGACAGCCAAGCTGTCTGTATAAACACACACACAGCACCAAGCACACACACACAGACAAATCTCTCTCTCTCTCTTTCTGTTATACGCGCGCGTGCGCACTAACACACACACAAGCACCAAGCAGACACACAGGCGTTTGCTGTTATATCAACTCAAAGGCTTGTAATACCATGTATCAAGTACCAATGTAATACCAAAAGGTTTTATATAAAGGTATATAAATACTGAGTCGCGCCAGCTCCTGGCCGCAGCGCACATTACTCTCGGGCCGATTCCGGCGCGGATGCGGCAGCGTCGGCTCGCTTACGTCCGCCGCATCTGGTCCGATTGATTCGGGCCGGAATCGGGCAGTGAGTCCACAAGCATCCGGAGTCCGGCAGCCGGAGCCGGGCTGAGTGGTAAGTCTCCGGCAGGCGAGAATCTAGCCGGAACTGGCCCGAGTGTATTTTGCTATCTGGGAAAGCTCTCTCTCTCTCTCATCTCTCAACATACACACACACACACACAAGCACCAAGCACACACACAGGCAAACCTCTCTCTCTCTCTCTCAGCAATATCCGCGATATTGCCAGACAGCCCACTCCCGTCCCAAATTAAACCCGGTTCCGACCGCTCCCGCGATTTATTCGGAAATTTATTCCCACGCCGCGGAAATATGGTCGGGTCCTGCGGCGCCCGCGGGACAGCCGCGGGAATGCAGACCTCTACCTGGAAGTAAACCGATATGTTTGACTTTTATGTTTGCTGGTATAAAAAAAAAATTCATTGTATTTTCTTTTTTAAGGTATAGTGGCAGCAAATAGTTTATACAGTATGGGGTGAATTTTAACAAACAAAGTAAATTAAGTAATGTTCAACTTTATTTGTTAGTTTAGATTCAGCGCATATAAATTGTGTACAACCACTTAAAAAAAAGGTCTAAAAGTTTCTGCTTACTTCCAGGTTATGATGCGTTATATATGTGTACATACTATATATATATATATATATTGTTACAAACCCCTGATGTTAGTCTAGGGTTGTGGGGTTTGACATTTATTTAATTAAAATATATTTATATAAACAGTGAATGAGTGGAAAGACAACCAAAGTAATGCCAAAATATGTGTGCTTTTATTTACAATCCCAAAGTGAACAACAACAACGAATTAATCAAAAATAAAGAAAGTAAGTAAGGCAAAAATATACTATTTACAATACAACACTGAAACAAATAAAGACGGAAAAAAACAAGAGAGCTGGTAGAAGGGACGCGGGAGGCGCCAAAGAAATGAAAAGAACAAAACCCAAACTAAATCTAACTTCCCAGAAGCATCTAGCTAACTAACTATGTGAAAAACAGTATAATTAACACACGAAGATCTTCCGAGTCCTAACTATCTACTCTATCTATCTATCCAAAATGTACAAGGAGTGGCGCTCGGCCCTAACCTAGTGTATTAGACAGCAGAGTAGTCCTATGTGTTGCGAAATGTATGTCACGTGACCTTCTTACCTGTCCGCTTCGTCCAAGCCTCGTAAACAACGATAAACTAAGAACAATGTACGAATAACGGACGGATAACGTGCACACAGAAACAAGCAACAACAAAATACACAGTTAGACAGGGTAATTTCTAAACGCACGCGGTAAATACAAACAAGCGACGAAACAGCGAAAGAGAAAAATGCAAGCAAGAGAAAGCGAGTGGTCTGGCGCGCGCTTTTAACACGGGTGATCTTTTCTTATTGGATGTGACGTAAGAGTGACGTAACCGGGGAGGAATGACTGACAGCTGAATGGACCAATGAACGGAACCTGAGAATACATGAGAGCAGATACGGGAGAAAAAACACAAATACATAACATATATATATATATATATATATATATATATATATATATATATATTAGTGGTGTGCCGTTATCATCGTTAAATTATCGCACAAAAAAATAAATAGATAAATAAAAAATTTACTGTTAATATATTCTCAAAGTTGGTTTGGGAGCTGGGTCTATTCTACGCAAGCTATGATGACTTTCACCTTGATATTTTAGGGCGGATGTATACCTGACCAGTGAGCCGTCTGACAAAAAAGTGCCCTTCTGAATCAAATCAGCAGGATGCCCTTCTGGATCTTGTAAATGAGATTTAATGACAATAATTCTCTGTGGTTACAACTGAATTAATTACAAAGTAACTGTAGAAAATGACAAAACATGAAATGATAAAACATATGATTTAAATTGTACCCAGCTTAAGTGTAAAAGTAAAGTTACCAGAGGTAGAAGGAGAAACGCAGGGGGAGGGAGAGAGAGACAAAGAGAGCAGGCCCAGAAGTTACCCTGATTGCAGTAGAGTCAGAGAAGATAGACTCTGCCCAAATGCTGACACATTCAAACTGACCAATCAACATGTGACCACATCATAAATCCCGTAAAAGTCCACATATCAGGCCCTGATCTTATCAGTATTTGCCTTTGGAGTCAGTATGGACCTTTCTTGAGTCAAAAAGACATGTTTTGTCACATGATAATTTTGCCTCTTACAAGAACATCTGACTTCAGCATTGTTTTTCAGATAAACAAGAATGTTTACTTCGCATGTTTCTTAAATATCTGCAAACGTATTGTGGTATTTGTATGCTTTAGAAGAGTCAAATACGTACAGCACCTTTAACTAACTTTCTTTTGGATGTTTCTCTATTAATTGTTAGATTTAACAGATGATAATACTAAAAATACCAAAAAAATCCATTTTAAAAGTGAAAAAGGAAGGTTTCTAAGCAGCAAATTGGATTTCTGTACCCCCCTAGTTAATATCCTCACTGCTCAATTGACACCACAAAAGCTATAAGTCAGAAAACTTTGCGTTCGTGGCATTAAATTTGCAGTTGGCGCACACTCCCCGTCCGTGTCTCCCTCTGAAAAAAAAAAACATTCAGGCATTAAAGCAGATTAGCTGTCCAAATTGTGGCTTTGAGGTGTCCAGTATGCTACCAGCAGAGGATTTAGCATTTCAAATGAACTCCCGGTCTCCAAAATGAACTCGATTCCTCAAACCGGCTCTGAAGTTGACAACCGCATGTACATGGGAAGCCACAATGGAAATTTTCCGAAGCATAAACACCTTCCCAAAAGGCAGTGTTTAGCATTTGAGCACTTTCAGTCAAGAAACATTTTAACATGATTCTCCAATAAACGCTGCAGATTTTACAGTGGACAGTAAAGCTGTTCTGCCGCCGATGTCTGGGTTTTCAAATATAATCCCAAGTGAATGGATTTAGGCTTTTAAGTTTAGCTTGAAGACACTGCAAAGCCAACATTCAGGCAGAGTGAGAATTACTGTTTTTTTTTTTTTTTTTTTTGCAGTGGGGGTGGTGAGTGGGGGGTTAATTAATGTTTGAAGGGCATCAAAACAAGATGTATAGGGGCCAGCCCTTTAATAGTGAGAAATAGTTTTCTCTGAACTGAATTTAAATAATTAAACTAATCGATAATATAAATGTACAGTTGAAGTCAGAACTATTACAAATATTTTCCTCCAGTTTCTGTTCAACAGGAACATTTTCAACACATTTCTCAAGATAATAGTTTTAATAACTCATTTCTAATAACTGATTTATCTTTGCTATGATGGCAGGAAATAATATTTTGCTATTTTACAGATTAAAATGACATATAAAGGCTTAACTAGGTTAATTAGGCAAATCGTTGTATAATGATGGTTTATTTTGTAGACAATTAAAAAATAAATATTGCTTAACAGGGCTAATAATATTGACCTTAAAATGGTTATTAAAAAATAAAAACTGCTTTTATTGTAGCCAATATAAGACTTTCTCTAGAAGAAAAAATATTATAGGAAATACTGTGAAAAATTCCTTACTTCCTTACCAGCTTGTCCAGCCTGGTTTAAGCTGGATATAGCTGGTTTCGGCTGAGCTCCCAGCCTGGCTAGGCTGGTCAAGCTGGTTTTAGCTGGTCATCTCCCAGCCTGACCAGCTAATACCAGGCTGGAAATGGCTGGAAACCAGCCTGGAAATGGCCAAAACCCCTCTAAAACCAGCCTGGTCGACCAGCTAAAACCAGCCAACCAACCTAGGCTGGTTTAAGCAGTTTTTTTCAGTAGGGATATTATGGGTTTTTGAAAAAAGCTTCCATGTAGTGTGTAACTAAGGGTGCTTAGACTTTTGTTTCGGAACCTGTCTCGTTTGCCCAGTTAGCGCAGTTCGTTTGGCATATGTGAATTCAGCAGTCACGCTCGGATCCGTGCCAAAACAATTGCTCCGAGATCGGCTGAATGAGGTGGTCTCGGCTTAATTAAAATGAACTCTGGAGCGGATCGATTGCAGTGAGAAAGCAATACGATCCGAGCCCGGCTATATCACAGTGTTTTATTGATATGTAATAGGCGTATAGATGCGGATATATGAAGAGAGAATTATGAGTATGGCGGGAGGTCATTCAAGACGTCCCAAGTCTCCTGGAATTTCCAGGAGTCTTCCGCAAATGCGCAGATTATCACGGAAATGAGTGATAATCTCCCGGTCCTCAAATATGTTGCGCACCCTTCTCACCCCTCCCCACCGCATCCCTCCTCGCTCTTCAGACACGTTGCATGCTCCCTGTCAAACACCACTAAACCACCACCCTCTCCTGACAGCTGAGCGGGTCTTTGGAAAGTTTCTTTGCCAAGGGGAAAAGGCCAACTGCCCAGGAATGGATCCGCAGCCCATTTGTCAACAAGGTGAATTCAGCATGACTGTGCAAGAAGATCAACCTATGTAGATCACAAATGACGGCGGCCTTTTAGGGGCCGTTTACACACCGCCTATTTCTAGAGTTTGCACAAGTTTGTTGTTTCCAATGGAGATGTGCGGTTTTTTAATTTAACTATAGGGGTGCGGCCAGGTAGGGGGCCTTACAAGATATGTGCCGAGGGGCCCCCGAGCTCTTAATCCGGGCCTGTCAATTGGTACACATTTAAAAATAAAATTCACAGGACGACGAATGATACTGACTTCAACTGTTCATGTATTTTTTTTAATCAGGTTTATAAAAATTCCTCATTCGCTAAAACATCTGACAAATCCTCCGTCCTCGAAGATTCACCGCGCATCTCTGCCACAGTAATCTACAATTAAACACAGCCTCCACCCCTGCCTGACGTCCTCTGATAGATGCTTTCTGTGACTTTTAAAGAACGTAAGGACGATATGACATCGATATGAAACACGGCCATATGGCTCACATTCATAATTACACCTGGCTTGAAAAAAATGCGGCGCTCATACAGTATGATCCATTAGTGTCAACATTTATGATGATCAATTTACAGCTGGAGCTCCATTATGGACCTTCAAAGCATGTGAAGGAGGCCTGGATGCCTTGTTTTGTTGGTGATGTTAGTTTGTGTAATACAAACTTCAGTGAATCAAATATTTATTTACATTTAATTTATTACTAAAATTGTCTACAAAAATAATTGTCTTCATATTTTGACTTAGTTACCATAACTTGCCTAATTAACCTAGTTAAGCCTTTAAATGACAAGTTAAGCTGAATACTAGATTTTTGAACAATATCTAGTCAAATATTATTTACTGTCATCGTGGCAAAGATCATGGCTTAGTCCCTTTATTAATCCGGGGTTGCCACAGCGGAATGAACCGCCAACTTATCCAGCAAGTTTTTATGCAGCGGAAGCCTTTACAGCCGCAACCCATCTCTGGGAAACATCCACACACTCATACACTACGAACAATTTAGCCTACCCAATTCACCTGTACCGCATGTCTTTGGACTGTGGGGGAAACCGGAGCACCCGGAGGAAACCCACGCAAAGGCAGGGAGAACATGCAAACTCCACACAGAAACGCCAACTGAGCCGAGGTTCGAACCAGCGACCTACTTGCTGTGAGGCGACAGCACTACCTACTGCGCCACTGCCTCGCCCCTTAAAATAAATCAGTTATTAGAAATTAATTGTTAAAACTATCATGTTTAGAAATGTGTTGAAGGAAATCTGCTTTCTGTTAAACAGAAATGTGTGGAAAAATACAGGAAGGCTAATGTAAATATAAATTTAAACCTGATGGAAACTATTTTGTCGTAAAATAATTTTTAATATTTACTCATTTAACTATTTTTAGGGTAAATTACTATTAATCATGCTATATTAGTGCCCACATATTATATTCATTCATTCATTCAATCTTAAATTTTCCTTCGGCTTAGTCCCTTTGTTAATCAGGGGTCGCCACAACGGAATGAACCGCTAACTATTCTAGCATATGTTATATTAACATCCAAATTGTAAATAATTTATATACTAATATAAATAATTATACATTTTTATAAATTATTTATTTATCATTTATGTCCAAAGAAAATAAAAACAAAACAATAATTTAACAATATATAACAACCATAATATTAATAATAATAATAATATTAAATATGTTTATATACATTTTTTGAATTATACAAATAATATAAATAATTATATATGTTATAAATAAATATATTTTTTAGCATTTTTGTCCAAAGAAAATATAAATACAAACAAATAAACAAGTAATAAGTATGTATATATAATTTGTATTGAATTCTATAAATAATATAAATATTTGTATATGGTTGTAAATTTTAGCATTTTTGTCCAAAGAAAATAATAATAAATAAAAAGTAAGTAAACACTAATGATAATAATAACAACGACAATATTAATATTAAAAATAAATATGTATATATAATTTTATCGAATTTTATAAACAATATGAATACTAATACGTTATAAACTATAAATAAATATATATATATATATATATATATTATAAATGAATATTTTTTATTTTTTGTACAAAGAAAAAAAACTATCAAATAAATAAATAAATAATAACAAACATGTTTATATAATTTTATTGAATTTATAATAATATAAATATTTATCAGTGTAATAATACTATTCAAAAGTAATTGTATAAATACATATAAAAATTATTTAAATACTTATGTATTATAAATATATTTTTAAATCATTTTTGTCCAAAGAAAATCTTTAAAGAAACAAACAAACAAACAAATAAATAAATAAATAAATAATAATAAATATATTTATAAAATTTATTTAAATTATATTTATGAATTCTATAACCAACATAAATATTTATATATCTTATAAGTTAATATTTTAGCATTATATATATATAATATTATATATTAGCATTATATATATATATATATATATATATATATATATATATATATATATATATATATATATATATATATATATATATATATATTATAATAATAACAACAACAACAATACATGTTTATATAATTTTTGTGAATTCTATAAATATTTATCTGTCATAAATGAATATTATTTCTAATTAACTGTATAAATAAATATCTAAAATATTTTTAGTCAAACCATTTTACAACTTCTCATCCCACAGTACAAACCACTGAACAAACTGTACTCCATCCCTCAGTGCCCGATCTCCATTGAGGCATTAGCTTTATCTCTGAGACGGCGAGAGCGAGAGAAGCAAAGAGTTATCTTAATGCTCCTGTCATTAACTCTCATCTGTTTAAGGACCATCAACAATCATCTCTTTTTATGAGCTCTTACAGTGTCTTAATGCATTATAAGCACTCTGGATATTCACAGGGTGTTATTATAATTTGTCTTGCGGCTGGTCAGACGCACAAGAGCCGTAATTATTTTACAAGCTCCGCAATCGCCTCCGTACCGCACTGAAGACCTAGGAGAAATGGCTTCTTGGAGCCTCAGCGCCTTTGTTTGTCTATGTTCTTCCCATTATTACCTTTGAGGAAGCCAGTTTTATTGCCCTCTCCAGTGAGCTTTTTGTTGGGAGAAAAAATTGGACCTAAAACAAACATTTAGTTCCTTTTAGATTAACACGCACCAGTGAATCGTCCACATTAAAAGCAGCATTGTGCATTAAGAAAGCAAACATACAGTCCATTTGAACGGCTTTGTGCGCTGATGTGCAATTTCTGCTTCGTTAATGGTGGCAAATGGAATTGGGAGTCCTATTTTTTCCCACCTTTACTGCCTTCCGTCTACTGTTGTTAGGTCAAACAGATAGATATTGTCTACAGTGAAACCAGCATTGTACGTTATGAAAGTAAACAGAGTCTATTTCAGATGCTTGTTGACTGTCCTAACAACATTCCAGCGATAAGTAATTTGGCTTTACGCACCAAACATGACACGACAGAAACATTTAAATACCATCCACTGCACTCCCAATGAAATGCTAAAGGCTTTTAGTCTAATTAATACAGATTAAACCTCTTGAACATTATTACTATTATTAATAAATGTCACGTAAAATAGTGTTCAAACTCACAATGGGATCACTTAACACTGAATAAACCCATAATCAGTACCTGAGGATATCATTGTCATAGTAGTATGTGCTGTTGTTCTGTTGCGAAGTTGCAGAAATAGAAGCGCTTTCTTAAATGGGACTTTTGTGCATGGCCATCGCAGATGGTTAAGACTGAAACTAGTGTTTACATAGAAAAGATAGCGTTTACTACCTTGTGTGTATTTAGGTCACTGTTATAAACTGCTGTTTTTGCTCCATCAATGGCGGCAAAATGGAACTGGGAGTTGTATTTTTTATTTTTTTTACACTTTTCTGCCTTCCAATCCTTCATTGTTGCGTCAAACGGATAGATATTGTCTTCAGTAAAACCAGCGTTGTACATATAGAAAGTAAACTGAGTCGATTACAAGTGCTTGTTGACTTTACTCTGTGTCCTGACAATATTCCGGTGACAAGTAATTTGGGTTTACGCACCAAACATGACATGACAGAAACATTTAAATAATGTCCACCGCACTCCCAATGAAATGGTAAAGGCTTTTAATCTGATTAATACATGTTAAAACTTCTTGAACATTATTAAAAGGCTACTGAGTCACTGATGTTGGAGCTTTTTATTTATTTATTTATTGATTTTTTATTTAATTTTATAATATTTTTATTATTTTTTTTCTCCAATTTTTTTTTTCTGCACTGTTAGGTCAAACAGACAGTGTTGTTGTTTTTTTCCTTTGCATTTTTTCATCATGGTCCATGATGCTTTTGTTGTGATTTTTATAATGGTCGAAGTGCATTACCTTGTGTAAATTGAACTGACAAACTACCCTTTTTATTTTATTTATTTAATTTTTTTTATTTAATTAAATTTTGTATTTTGTTTTATTTTATTTTATCTATTTATTTTTATAAATGTTTAAATTTATTTTTATTTTATTAAATTTTTTCCCCGTTTTTTTTTGCTATTCGCCATCCACTTCTAGGTAAAACAGACAGCATTGTTATTTTTTTCTTTGTATATTTAAAAAGTTTTGCAAACTGTTGATATTATCTAAACAATCCTAATTTTCACGCTAAGAAAACAAATAAAAATGTTTTATTGTTCATTCCAGGCCAGTAGTATATATTTTCATGGCCCAAGGGGCTGTTGTTGTGATTTTTATTATGGTCAAAGTTCTTATCTTGTGTAAATTGAATTGACAAACTACTTTTTATTTTATTTTGTTTATTGTTTTATTTATTATTTTATTTTATTTTTTTTTTTATTTTATATTATTATATTATATTATTTTATTTCTTTATTTTATTTTATTCTATTTTATTTATTTATTTTTATAGTTATTTATTACTTTATTTATTTTTATATTATTATTTTATTTTTTTATTCATTTTTAATTTTAATTTTATTTTATTTATTTATTTATTATTTTATCGTATTTATTTATTATATTTATTTTTTTCTGTTTTTTCTGCCCTTCATCATCCATTGTTAGGTCAGACCGATGGTTTATGCCAGATCAGTAGTTTGCATTTTCCAAGATGCTTTTGTTGTGGTTTTTATGATAGTCAAAAATGCATGATCTTGTGTAAATTAAATTGACAAATCACTCTTCTAATTTAATTAAATTTTTCCTGTTTTTTGTGTCTTTCACCATCCATTGTGAAGTCAAACAAACAGTTTTTTTTCCCTTCGCACTTTTAAAAAGATGATGTATTAAGTGCTATTATCATAAAAATGTTTTGTTATTTATGCCAGGCAGTAGTCTGCATTTTCATGCCCCAAAATGCTAAATCAGACGCACACGACCTAAAAAAACATTTACAGACATTAAAAAAACAGTTTTGTGCATAAAATCGTAGATAAAAACTATTTCAAATGCTTGTTGGCTTTGTCATCTCATGCACAGTTTTTGCACCAATAATGGTGCCAAATGGAATTGGGAAATGATAGTTTTAGACCTTTTTTTCCATCCTTTCTAACCTCCGTCTTCCATTGTTTGTTGAAACAGACAGTCATTTCAGTTATGACAGTGAACCATAGTTTTGAAGACTTCATTGAAAACAAAAGTGAGATTACAGAGGGGTTTATATTTGGGAGAAAATTCAGCAGCGGAGACCCAAACAAGCCATTTTGTTTCTTTTAAATGACACGCACCAGTGAATCATGCACACTAAGACCAGAAATGAAATAGAGTTCAGTTTTATTGTTTGTTGACTCTGCACTCCATTAACAGCGCCAACTGGAATTAGCAAACAACTTTTTCCCGCCTTTTTGCCTTCTGCCTTTGATAGTTCAATCCAGTATTTTCCCATTATTGACTTCTAGCAAGCAAACCTTTGTTATTGCTCTCTCACAGCTTCAGAGAGTGGAGACACACATGAGATTACTGGAATCAGAGAAGCGGAAGATCAAATATAAATGTATTCATTTATTTTAGGATAAAATGCACCTGTGAATAATCCACAATAAATCCAGCACAGTGCATTAAGGAAGTAAATAGAGTCGATTTGAAATGATTTTGTCCTCTAATGTGCAGTTTCTCCTCCAATAATGGTGCCAAAAGGAATTGGCAGATTATTCTTTTCCCACCTTTTTGCTGCCTTCCATTGTTAGATCAAACAGACAATATTTCCCATTATTATCTTCTAAATCCTTGTACACACCAAGCTAACAGCTAAAGCTAAAGAACTAATAAATACAGACTGTACTGTCGTCTCCATCTGATCCTGTATGGTCCAAAAAGCTGTGTAAGAACTAGAAATTGGGTCATACTTAAACGATTCGTTTTAAACGAGTCATTTGTTCATCACGTGAGACAGAAGCCAATAGAATGCAGTTTACGAGTCAGTTGCGTCGTGCCATGGTGCATTTGCTATTCACATGGCTGACTTTGTAAGTAGAAGAACTGAATGCTTTACTAGCGGGAAAACAGTTAAACAGAGCATCTGCAGCACAAAATTAAAGAATGAGCCTCCATTCGGCCTGTACTTTCACTTTCTATTTCTCTCTTTCATGGATAAGGAAGCGGTGTTGTACACACAGACATCCATTAGCCTACATAATTAATTTAGTTTGTTAAGCGCAAAGATTTGTTTCGGGGTCAGAGCGATTCTAAGGGTCCACCAAGGTTTTTGGATTTTTCATTTTAGTTTCTATTTCGTTTTGACTTTTTGTTTTCAAATTCAGTCAGTTTTAATTAGTCTTAGTTTTAAAAAATCCAAAACTTTGAAAATAAACATACATGTTTAGTTAAAGATAAATTGGCCATTTCAAATTAACATATTTGTACTTAAGTTAACATAAATAAACCATCTTAATTATCTCGGTGCTGAAAAAATGCAGGACTGTAGTGTGTAACGCGGATCGAGTGCTTTTATAAGATGACAAAAGCCCACATCTCCAATCACCGAAAACGGCTGCAAATCTTTAGCATTTAACACCCGCACTGCCTTTCTTATTTATTTATTTATTTATTTATTGTTATTTTATTTTTTATGTCTCTCGGAACCAGTTGGGTAGATTCAGCGAGGGATTGTTGCTATTTGGAGGACTTTATTACCTTCTCTGCTATCCTGCCTTCAGACTGTGATATTGCTGGGTGATGGCGCTGCAGATGTGCAGTCATGGTTATACGTGTAAATCAATGCTTGCACAGTTATTTTTTGTTCTCCGTTTTTTTCTTTAATTGGCATTATGCTTACCGGCAAAACCCAAATGTTCTCACAGCGCAGATTTGAAAGACACCAGCGTTTCTTATACTGTTGCCTCACTTCGCCCGCGCTTCCTGGTACTGTTGCCTCAGCCTCACTTCACCGCCGATCGCAAAGTTAAAGTGTGGAATAATGGTCAAGCGCCCCCTAACTTTAGAGCATAGTGATTGGATATTTACTCGTGGGGAGGAGTTTCCTCATCTCAGATCATGGACTTACAGGCACACACAGTCAATTCGGGGAGATATAAAACGCACATAAATTATTTAAACACAAAACCGAGAAAACTGCAATTCACAAGCGCGTATTGATCTGTGGAGGTCGTACCGTACGGTTCAATATTATATTGAGAACTGTGGCATCCTTATTCTCCCTATTCTCCATGGGTTTCCTCCGGGTGCTCCGGTTTCCCCCACAGTCTAAAGACATGCGGTACAGGTGAATTGGGTAGGCTAAATTGTCCGTAGTGTACGATTGAGAATGAGTGTGTATGGATGTTTCCCAGGGATGGGTTGCAGCTGGAAGGGCATCCGCTGCATAAAACTTGTGCTGGATAAGTTGGCGGTTCATTCCGCTGTGGTGACCCCCGATTAATAAAGAGACTAAGCCAAAAGGAAAATGAATGAATGAATGAAGAAAGACTTATTTCATTGGTGTTTTGGCCAATTGGAAGTCTAAGGGCCTACTCACACTATGCCATCCATACCGTGCCCAGACCCGTTTCCCAAAACGTTTGAGAAGTGTGAGTGCGCTGAATCGGGCTTGGTTCACTTGGCCGGCCCTGGCCCAGTTGGAAGAGGTGGGCCTAAGTGCGGTTCACTTGGGCTTTGGCGCGGTACGCTTGTAGTGTGAGTGCAAAACATGGCAAAGCCCGAAACTGAAAGCGAGACGTGACTTTAAGGGACTGTTTTACTTGGATTTATTAATCATTCTTACTGTTCAATGAACGCAAACTGCCGTAGTTTATTAAATGCGCAAACCCCAAACTGCATGACAGCTGCACCTTCAGCAGACCTCCTCATTCCTGCAGCACGAGAGCTTTATGATTGTTTTGAACACCAAAAGTGGCGGATCTGTTTGGCGAAATATCTGACAGCGTCACTGCATCCCTAAGGACTGTTTGGCGAAATATTTTACTGCATATCAAACAAACTGAAACGATATAACTAGAGAAATCTTCACTGTGCTGCTGAGTGGGAGAGCGCTTCTCACTGAACAGCGCAGCAGCGATGACGTAAGCGCGCCCAGGCCCGATTGTGGTGTGAGTGCGGGCCGTCGGTGGAGATGGGAGGGGGGACAAGCGTGCTTTGGCCCAGTTCGAGGCAACTGTACATAGTGTGAGTACAGGCTAAGTGTATGTACCCAGGCTTAGATGTTAAGATATTACAGAGGACTTATTTCATTTCTTTGTTCCACCTTCTAAGTGGCCTATAATCTACGTTTGTTATGAATAAATTATGTTGAAACATGTAGAAACGACTCATTCTTGAAAAAAGGCAAAAGAGCTGTGAGCATGTGCACATTTGAATAATGTCGGGCTGTAAACGGGTTTAGGAGTTTAAAAATGCTGTCAATCAAAATGTACTTTTCAGGGTCGGGCTCTATCGGGTCTAACTTTTATGGCCCGATTACGCTTCTAATCAGCAGTATGTGTGGAAATGGGAGGATAATTCCACCACCGAGGAACATTGAATGAAAACGTTTTGGAAAGTGACTTAAAGCCTCTAACCCAGGGGTGTCCAAATTCAGTAATGGAGCGCCGGTGTCCTGCAGATTTTAGCTCCAACTTGCAGGTATGTATCTAGACCGCCTAGTAAGAGTTTGATTAGCTTGGCTGGCTGTGTCTGATTGGGGTTGGAAATAAACTTTGCAGGACACCACCCCCTCCAGGACCGAGTCTGGACATCCCTGCTCTAATGCTGGCCGGGGCTAAACAAGACTTCGCACTGACTGAGTGTTTGGAACTGGCTTATAAAGGGTACGTGGGTCGTTAGCTTGATTCAGAACAGGTGTATGCACAATCAGCGTATGTGGATGATGTAATGCTAGAAGTCCGGAGATGGCGGCCTCTGCTGGTCAGCGAGGGGAGTGACTGGGACCGAGTCGGTGACAGAATCACTGTAAATAAAAACCATTTTGTGCATTCAAAACAGTAAACGGAGTCAACTTAAATCGTTTGTTGACGTTATACTCTAGTGTGCAATTTCTGCTCCGTTTTTAGTTCTGAATGGATTTGGTAGATTACTTTTGCTGCCCTCCATTGTTAGTTCAAGCAGATCCTGCCTCTGTGCCAACATGAACACATCGAACTGCACAAACAGAGCAAAGATTTCAACGTCCTGAATCCCGGTGTCAGCGAACACACCACCTTCCAGCAGAAGTCTCCATTGGTGCTCCATTTGATCTCGTTGCCGTCTCGGAGAAACAATTGAGATCTCATTTGCGAATAATTTTTCAACTTTCCTACAGGCGCGTGTGTGTTTTCCGCAGATAAACCAGAAGCTTCACAACTGCAGGTTATTTTCCCTTCAGGCCGTCAGCTGAAATCAATCTAGATACGCCTCACTATAAAGAGCCCTGTGAGCTGCCTTGCTGTCTATAGGCTGTGTAACTGAGGGATCCTGACTCTGAACGCTCTACACTGAATTAAACACCATACCTGTAGAGAAGCACGGATGATTTCGGTAGAGTTTGATCGTAGCATGTTGATATTTATGTTCATTTACTTGACAGCAGCATTTTAGGGGATTTAAATGCATTTTTTTTATACCTTTTGTAACATTACTATTTATATTTTTCATTCGTTTCTCATTTTAGATTAATTAAAATGTATTTTTAGTTTCATTTCACATTGAGATGCAGTTATCACTTTATGTAAAGCAAGATTTCAAGGTTCAAGAGTTCACACTTAGATACTGTTTGACAACTTCTTAGCAAGTTAGCAGGTTTGGCATGCTGCCCCGGGAGAAAACCCTGAGCTCGGAGATAGTTGAGCCCAGGGCTCCCGCCAGGTCCATAGAGCATGTGTGGGGAGTACGAGATCAGGTGGTTCTCGAGAGCTCCCCCTGGTAAAGGAGGAAAGGAGGAGAAAGGGTGGATGGGGGGTTTCTTCGGAAAAACGAAAATAAGGGAGTAGTTCTAACTAGGCTACTTTCAGTAAGTTTGGATCAATCTGATTGGCTAGCTAATGAGTGAAGATGAGTGGTCAGCTGCAGTCAGTCATATCACGTGCTCCTCTCGAAATTAGTTTGTGAAACTTCACTTAAAAACAATATGTTTTTAATACACTGTGAAAAATGGCCGTGATTTCAACGGTAAAAAACTGTAAAAATGCTACAGTACAACTCCGTAACCTGGTTAACAGTATGTGTCCTTAATATATACAGCGAATAACCGTAAATTAACTTTCCCAGAATTCCCTGCATAGCACATCACTTTTAATGCATTTTGTCGACATTAATATGGATGTTTTTAGTTGTTTCCCCATCAGTTATGTACAGTATAGATTTATGTAACATCTAATGTTGATAAACAATGTTTATTTCATGACTTTAATTTCATGCGTGTTCCACACTGGTGTTTAGTAGCTGTGTGAATGACACTGAGCACCTTCTATATGCTGATACTCTTTTCTGCTTGTGGGATATGTTAATTGTAGGGCTATGTGATTTAGCAAAAAAAAAAATCTAGGTTTTTTATAAAGTTTGACCGATTCACGATTTCGATTAAAATTTTTTTTTTTAATTGTGTTACTAATCTTCTCAAAAAATTACAACAACATGACTGAAGTAACATTCTCTTTAAAAGTAACTTGAAAAACCATCTGGTTAAGGAACATTGTATTTTTAATGGCCATGTCATACAAAAATCGGTCAAGGTGTAAATAAATGTAAAACAAATTCACGAGTTAAATAGCGTTGCAGAAGATTTGAATAAGAAATATTTGTGTAAATATTGCAGTTGCAGGAATACAGAGGGAT
>NC_133200.1:4897500-4985000 GCF_049306965.1 Danio rerio | reverse complement strand
AAGAGACTCAAACATCTGTTGACCATCACACACTTCACAGAGCTCACCCGAACTGAACTGAGCTCTCAAACATGCGTGCTTACATCTCAAAGGTAAAACAACCATAGGAGAAGTCCTCTTAAAGGGGATGTGACATTTATACACAATGCATATCAAACATTAAGCGACCGTTACAATATCATAATAATTGACCTAAAAAAAAAAGCAGCGCAATCACTACCAGACTGCTGTTGTGTTTGCGATAAGGAGGGACAAGGCTGAATCCAGCTTCTTATTGGCAGCTACTTATTGACTCTATCTGGTCCACCTTAAAAACCACGACGCTTTTATTTTTCAGCTTTGCGCTCAAGAAAACAACATTTTTAATCTAAGCAAGGGCGTATTTTGCGGTCCTGGCGCCATCTTGTGGATAGACAACGTCAACTGGCTTTAGTCCACTACACTATGGCAAGCTAATGGTCGCCGAAAGCTCTCTTAGAAATTGTAAATATTTTAAAATAGGCACTATTCTTACAAATAAACGGCATAGTTGCAATCTAAACAACTACATTCTCGACTAAAAAAACCATCAAAAGTACATTTTGTTGTCTAACAACAGTAATATTTGTCAAACTGTAGCGTCTCTCTGCTTGTTGGCTGTATGTGGGCGGAGTAATACACAGAGGTGAAGGGTGAATGCCTTTGGGTGATGTTACTGGCAAAATATTGCACTGCTATCAGCCAATCAGATTCAAGAAGCAGACAGAACTGTTGTATAAATGTATGTGTGTATGTGTGTGTATATATATATATATATATATATAAGGTGTATATATATAATTCTCTTGTGATACTTGTATATGTAGTGTTAGTGCACTACTTAAACAACAGCATGCTAATTTTATTTTCTAGATCCTTTAAGCAGAATAAATCGCACTTGTGTGTGTGTGTTTGTGTGTGTGTGTTTTCCTGCTCAACAGATCATTCCTAAATAGCATTACCAGCAGCGTGTTGTAGCCGCTGAACCTGCATATCTTTCCTCCGGTGTCTGTCGCTCGGCTCGTCCCCACAGGCCAGGAGAGTCGCCGGCAGTTGTTTATCTATTGTCCTTCATCTTTATGGCTTTATCAGGGAACAACAGAGCGAAACAGTGAGAGATAGTGAGAGGAATTACAGGAGTAGATTATGGCAAATGGCTAAATGAATAGAGTATTGCGCTGAGAAGAAGAGTGAAGGAAAGGATACAAAGATGGACACTGGGAACGAGCAAACACAGGAGAAATGAAGAGAGCGAGCGAGTGAGTGTACGGCGGATGACCATGAGCCGTTATGAATATGACAGAGGAGAGGCCGACTGACCTTTAAGCCTCCATTAATCACCGCACTAATGGCCAAACTGATTAGGAAAGGGCCGTTCACACTCGGCCATTTACACACACTAAATGACCTGAAGCCATTCATTTACACCGCGAGGGAGATTTTCACTGACATGCAGATCACTGCCGATGACACAAGCAGAATATAACTATATCCTTATCAGCTGTCTGTCATGTCATCTCTCTATCCGTCCTGCCTCTGCATCCTGTTGGTATTGTCTATCCTATCATGTCTACCCTAATTGTCTAAATGTAACTTGTGGCGTACTGCAGGGGTCAGTCTCCGGTTCTGTTTCTATTTAATCATTTTAATGGGTTGATTAACAAATATCCATTCATCCATCCGTTCCTTCATCCATACAAACAAGTTGTGGCATACCAGAAATAGGTAATAGCTTTAGATGTTGGAGAACATTCAATCCATCCCAATCCCATCCATTCATCCATCCATCCAATTCAATACCATCCATCCATCCATCCATCCATCTATCCCAATCCAATCCCACTCATCCATCCATCCAAATCCAATCCCATTAATTCATCCATCCATCCATTCCATCCATCCATTCCATCTCATCCCATCCAATCCAATCCAATCCATCCATTCCAAATCCATCCATCCATTCATCCTGATCCAGTCCCATTCATACAACCATCCCAATCCCATCCATCCATCCCATTCATTTACCTGTCCCTATCTAACCCTAATCGATCCATCCATCCATCCCAAGCCATCTGTCAATCCAATCATCCTGATCCAGTTCCATTCATCCATCCTAATCCAATGCCATCCACCCATCCATCCCAATCCAATCCCATTCATCCATCCATTCATCCATCCCATTCATTCACCCATCCATCCCTTTCTAATCCCATTCATCCATCAATCCCAATCCAATCCCATTCATCTTTCCATCCCAATCCCATCCATCCCAATACCATTCATCCATTCAACCCAATCCAATTACATCCATCCATCCATCCATCCATCCATCCATCCATCCATCTGTATCCAATCCTATTCATCAATCTATCCCAATTCAATACTATTCATCCATTCATATATCCCCATCTAATCCCATTAATCCATGCCAATCCATCCAACTCCAATCCCATTAATCCATCCATCCATCCCATTTATCCAATCCATCCACCCATCCATCCATCCAAGTCCAATCCACTCCAATCCATCGCAAATCCATCCATCCAATCATCCTGATCCAGTCCCATTCATCCATACATCCAATCCCATCCATCCATCAATCCATCCATTCATCCATCCATCCATCCGTCCATCTATCCATCCATCCATCCATCCACCTGTATCCAATCCTATTTATCAATCTATCCCAATTCAATACTATTCATTCATTCATCTATCCCAATACAATCCCATTAATCCATGCCAATCCATCCAACTCCAATCCCATTAGCTCATCCATCCATCCATCCATCCATCCATCCCATTTATCCAATCCAATTAATCCATCCATCCATCCATCCATCCATCCACCCCAGTCCAATCCAATCCAATCCATCCCAAATCCATCCATCCAATCATCCTGATCCAGTCCCATTCATCCATACATCCAATTCCATTCATCAATCCATCCATTCATCCGGCCATCCATCCATCCATCCATCCCAATCCAATCCAATCCAATCCAATCCAATTAATCCATCCCAATGCAATCCAATTCATCTATTCCAATCCAATCCCATTCATCCATCCATCCACACATTAGTTGAAACCAGTTGAAACCTGATTAACGTATTAAGTTAAGGTAACATAACTTTTTGTCATATAGTTATGTTGCACTGTAAAATACAAAGGAGCTGAAGTAATGTTGAAGTCTGCTTATAAAGTTACAAAGCTGTGCTATAACTGCGACAGATGCAGTTTCGGTGCAGTAGAAAAGCTTTTTGTGTCCTACTAAAAGCTTTTTCAGAATGAAAGTAAAAGTTTTGAGTTCTTAAAGTTGAAGCGTGTTTCACAAAAGATGAAGAAAATATGATTAGTTGGCTGTGGATGTCTGTTCCCGTCTCCTCCATCAGCCGGTGTGAGGACAGCGGTGTACGGGTCACATGTGGGTGTGGGTCAGCGCAAACTACCCTTTCTTCTGCCATTTTCTTCATCCAGTAATACGGGATCAAATGTCCGGTGGCAGGCAAACAGAGCGGACAGCTTCACACATTCACACAGTGTGCTTTGGTGTAGATAAAAAGCTTTAGCCTCGGCCTAAAGAGAGATTTATATTGCATGACCTGAGAAACTGAAAACCTCAGTCTCTCTCTCTCTCTACACTTCCTTCCCAGACGACTCCGTGAAAATGTCAACCGAGGCTTAAAACTCATTCGTGAGATGATCAGACTATTAAACGGAAACAATCGCAGCCGTCATCGCATACAAAAAGCTGCTAACTCTCTGTGTCATATCTCCTCCATTATGTGGCGCGTTTGAAAAGCTTTCATTACAGGCTTTTGTGCTTCTGCTGATCACTGTTGGGAAGACACTTGTCACGCCACACGCTACTCATCATTTAAAGCGGTTAAACTACAGTCGAACTATAGTCACGCTTTCACTGGTGGTTAGCTACACTTCAGTTTATACGGTATATCAAACACATGATGGACGAACAGCTGTATTAACTAAAATAACATTGACAGAAAGGATGTGTAATGCTGTGTGCAGGCTAACACACACACAAATTACTGTTTATACACTTAACGGCCACTTTATTAGGTACACCTTACTAGTATCGGGTTGGCCCCCTTTTGCCTTCAGAACTGCCTTAATCCTTCGTGGCAGAGATTCAACAAGATACTGGAAATATTCCTCAGAGATTTTGACATGATATTATCATGCAGTTGCTGAAGATTTTTCGGCTGTACATCCATGACGCGAATTTCCCAAAGGTGCTCTATTGGATTGAGATCTGGTGACTGTGCAGGCCATTTGAGTACAGTGAATTCATTGTCATGTTCAAGAGTCAACCACTCACTGGATTTTTTTTTTCTTTGTTTCAGACCATTCTCTGTAAATGCGAGAGATGGTTGTGCGTGAAAATTCCTGTAGGTCAGCAGTTTCTGAAATACTCAGACCAGCCCGTCTGGCACCAACAACCATGCCTTGTTCAAAGTCCCTTAAATCCCCTTTTTTCCCAATTCTGATGCTCGATTTGAACTTCAGCAGATCGTCTTGGCCATGCCTAAATGCATTAGGTGCGTTTGATATGAAGCACAGCTGCAGCCGATGATCAACGAGACGAGGAGCCGTCAAGTCGGACACTTCGGGGGCTCACAGTTGCTGCAGCCATGATGACTGATCGAATGGCGGTATCATTTATTTCTTTATTTGTTGAAATAACAACAAAGTATATAAAGTACAAATAAATCAGAATACAGTCTCTGCAAACTATAGTTCGTTTTTAAACAATAATTCTAATTAAATTTAAGTTGTTTGTATAACAAACGCATGAGAAATTTGGGGAAAAAGAGAAGATAAATGAGCTATACTTTAAGTAGAAATTTCCCAGAAAGAGCAGGGAGCCTACATCAATAGCCCCTTTCACACATACAGACCTTTCCGGAAAATTGCCGGCAATTTTCCGGAAAGGTCTGTATGTGTGAACAGGTCATTTTTGAAAATACCAGTAAATTCGTTCTGGCTATTTTCCGGAAAGAGAAGTTGTAACATTACTGGCAATTTGCCAGAATGCTGCCCTGTGTGAATGCAGAAGGAAGATTACCGTAATAAGCGCGTGCACGTCTAGAACATGCTGACGTGAGACGTCTGATTTAGCCAATCACAACAGTCAGACGCATTTACGTCCGCGCGGTTTATGAGAATAAAAGCCTTTGGAAAATTTTTTCAGACACATTTAGCTGCTAGAAGTTAGTCAGATCACGTGTATATGTTCTTCTTAATGCCAACTGTGTAAATAATCATCGATGAGATGCTTATGATAAGCCGTTGTTTGTTTACCTTCAAGCTTTGCGTGTGCCTGTGAAACAGCCTATGAGTGCCTGCACACGCACATATTATGAACATCTCGACATGAGAAAGTGATCCTGTGAAAGTTGTTCACAATATTGATCATCCACAGAGTTTGTAATTTAGTCAAATGTTTACAAAAACAAGCGCAGCCGTTTAAAGCTCATTTGTGGTTAATGATGTCAGAATTTACCAGTATTTTGGAATGGATGTGTGAATGCTCTTTTCCGGAAAATTTCCGTAACGTCCTCGCCTGTGTGAACAGCGCTTTTTTGAATATACTGGTAAAGTCATTCCGGAAATTTTCCAGATATTTACCGGTATCACTGTGTGAAAGGGGCTAATGTCTCTTTTAAAATTTCAGCGTAAGGCTTGACAGGAAATAAAATATTTTACAATCATCAGTGTTGGGCAGTAGCGTCGCTACAAGTAGTGACGCTACTAGCTTAGCTACATTTGTCAGTAGCGTGGCGGTTGCGTCGCTACTTTCTAAATCAAATAGCTTTTCAGTAGCGAAGCAATTTTATTAGTCAAGTAGCGCAGTAGCGTTCACAAAGCTACATTTACTAATTGCAGATGAATAAGTGACGGCACCGACATTCACAGAGCTGTGAGGCCGTTTTCAAGGCGATGAAAGTAAATCCATGATAGCTAGAAAGACAGTTTCTTCTTCTTCCTGTTTTACGGTGGTTGACAGCAAACGTTTTGGTGCATTACTGCCCCCTCTGGTCGGTGACGTCGCCAACCAAATTAGGCTAAGACCAGTAACTTGCTTGATGGAAAGATGACTGAGGGAGAGGAGTTATTTCTGAAGCAGGATTCCTCGTGACCATACCTCGAGAAATACATGTTAAGATGCAATAACTTAATTTCTGATGCTGTGCTCAAAAATACTTTAGTAATTTATAGTAAGTACTACTATAAATGGCTGCATTATGTAGTGTATTAATAAAGAGTTAGGTAAATATATATACCATATGCATAATGCTTATGTCAAAATATTTCTCTTTACTATAAATGACTATATAATTTTTTTAATGTGTAACAACTGCTTTTATTGTATTTTTTTGTTTTAGCTGTTATATACTATAATATGTTTCTGTTTAGTACAGCGTATTATTTACAGTAAATAACTGAACTGAACTATTATGCCTCATATGTTTCATTGGCAGTTTTATTGATCTCTAAGATATGATTGACTTGGATTTAAGTTGCTGCGATTTAAAAATAAAAATTGCAAAAATAGCTTAGATGTAGCTAAGCTACTTTTGCCAAGTAGCTTTTAGCTTAGCTTGCTACATTTCCCAAAGGGTAGCTTTTAGTGTAGTTAAGCTACATTTTAAGTAGAGTAGCTAATAGCTTAACTCCCTACATTTTTCAAGTAGCTTGCCCAACACTGACAATCATATATTTTTACATTTAATATTTATATTTTTTTATCTGTATATAAAAAAAGACCAAACAAACCTGTGCAAACAATGTAGTCATTATGAACGAATTATTTAACAAAAGCTGGTCCTGCAGTAAAATATCTGAAGTTTAATAAGCATGATGTGTACAAGATAGAGATGGTACAACAAGTTAATTGTTTGTTTTGAAATTTGTGAGAGGTAATTTGTCAATTAATAAAAGCGAAACACATGCTGTTGTTGTCATGCGGTGAACTCGGACAATCGTGTCATATAGGTGTCGTCATCATCGCAGCTCCCGCAGCGTTCTTCAGATGCGGCACTGGCTGAATTGTTTGATCTCGAAGCGCTCTCGTGGTACTTTCATGCCATATATGACTTGGCGTTGGCGCAGCATCAATCCAGACAACATTTCTAACCAGCATGCACTGCTTTAATTCGCTTGTTAAGTGTGACGCCACGCAAAGTGGCTTCCGGGTCCAATCGCTCTATTCAACTGAATGGGGAGATTCATGAAATGTTAATAATAAACGTTTACAAAGCGATTTAATACTTTCGAAAGTCACGATCCCAATATATATGTCCATGCCTAATATCCAATGGCCAGAAAGTGATTCATTTTTTTATAAATTGTAAAATTTTTGGTATTTGGTATGCAGCAAGCCCAGAGATTGTACACTATGAGTTTATATAAAATTAACTTTATTGTGTGATAAAAATAAAACGTGATAATAAACGAATGATTTCTCCACTCAAATGAGTGGCGGCTTGGACCCGGAAACAGTATTACATACGTCACAAACACTTCACCACTTAACAAGCGGATACAGATTTCGATTGATCTGTGCAGCGCTGCATGAAGTCGAATGCACCTATTGACTTGCTGCCATGTGATTGGCTGATTAGAAATTTGCGCCAACAAGCAGTTGAACAGGTGTACCTAATAAAGTGGCCAGTGAGTGTATCTAACGTACACTGTAAAAAATATATATATTCCTGTCTTAAATTTTTAATAAATTATGAATAAAATGCGCAGAAAGACCAAAAATCTATCACATTTGACTAATTTTGATTTATAAAAATAGTTTTACATCAATATATGGATATATGTTAGTATAGTTCTGCTATATTTCTGCCTAAGTTATTTTTTATTTTATTCATTTATCCCTATATTTTGTAGAAATATGAACAACACATTTCCTTTAGTCATATTTAAACAAAAATATGTATTATAATAGGAAAAATAATAATGGACTAATCTTTTCTGTGTAATAATATTAAATTTAATCCAATAATGACAGCTCTGCCATGACTATAACACCTTAAACCCCAAAATTACAGTAAAAACAACCGTTTAAACCACTTTACACCTCCAATTAAGCAAGTCTTACTTGAAGAATAACTGTAAATGCTTTTATTAATATCATTTCTGCTTTAAATCCTTCAAAAACAGGGCAATTTGCCACCGCTTGAAGCATTTGAGAGCAGATGTTTATAGTCACACAAAAAAGTGGTGAAAAATGTCACCCAAACAAAGAAAAGGGTTTTAAGTGTAGCTACCTCAGAGGCAAAAGAAATAAATAAACAACCACACGTCAGATTTGAGTGGGTAGAAATTGCTCTGTCAGGTTTTCAGCTCTTTCTCTGTCATTTGCGGGTCATGCGATATTTCAATTTGCAGCGCTAATTCACTTTATCTGTCTGAAGGATTTGATAATGGAGTAAATTACAGTGTGAGAGAGAGAGAAAAGCAGAGAAGGTGAGCCGCTAAAAACATCCAGCTGCTAGTCGTGTTAGCCGCTACGCTAACAAGCCAGAGCACTTAGCGCTGGCGCTCTGATGTAAACGGCTGGTTCCTCTGAAATATTCATACGCTCCAGTTTGTCCAGGCACTTGTGGCTCTCCAGCTAAAATGAGCAGAAATTAAACAATAATAACTGATGTATAACTGGAATATATCAACAGCAGCCATTTTATTTGCCTTTGGGAAATGTATTGCTGGTTCGAGCCTCGACTGGGTCAGTTGGCTTTTCTGTGTAGAGTTTGCATGTTCTCCCTGTGTTGGTGTGGGTTTCCAGCGGGTGCTCCGGTTTCCCCCACAAGTCCTAAGACATGTGGTACAGGTGAATTGGGTCAAAAATGGTCCGTATGAGTGTGTATGGATGTTTCCCAGTGATGGGTTGCAGTTGGAAGGGCATCCGCTGTGTAAAACATTTATTCAGTCATTCTTTTTTTCGGCTTAGTCCATTTATTATTCAGGAGTCACCACAGCAGAATGAACCGCCAACCTATCTAGCACATTTTTACGCAGCAGATGCCCTTCCAGCCACAACCCCAACTCTGGGAAACATCCACACACACTCTCATTCAAAATCATACACTACAGATAATTTAGCCTACCCACTTCACCTGTACCGCATGTGTTTGGACTGTGGGGGAAACCGGAACACCTGGAGGAAACTCATACGAACGCAGGGAGAACATGCAAACTCCATACAGAAACGCCAATAACTGACCCAGCCGAGGCTCGAACCAGCAACCTTCTTGCGACAGCACTACCTCCCACGTTGCTGCGTAAAACATATGCTGGATAAGTTGGCGGTTCGTTCCACTGTGGCGACCCCGGATTAATAAAGGGACTAAGCCGAAAAGAAATTGAATGAATGAATGAGTGAATGAGTAAATGAAATTCATTGTTGATATTAGCCTTTGTGTTTTATTTGAACTGTTTTAGTATGGACAACTTTTCAATTCATTGGTTATTTGATTAATTTGTAAATGTATTATTTGTTAGGGGAGGTATATTAATACAGCATGATATTGCATTTTTATCTGCGGAATTTAATGTAATGTATGAAAGGCGGCATTATTGACTGAAGAAGATACATTTCTGTTTCTGTTTAGTTTGGTAAAGTTGCAATAAGGACATACATTGCCATATATTGCTAAATTTATATGTATAATATTGCGTGTAATATATAGATATTGTGGGTGCTTTGGTGATGCCCACCATTTTGTATTGTAATATACAGTTTGACAGTTTAAGAAACTTGTTTTTTTTTTTTTTTAATTATATGGGGTGGGCACCAGTACGGTGTCTTTATCGCATTTTGCTCTTCAAAATGCATCACACAATCTCTATTGTAGACAGGTTGGGACTGCAGGAAGGCCAGTCTATTATCTGAATCCTCTTCCTGTGCAGTCAGGACTTTGTATCGTGTGTAGAAGGTGGTTTTCTTGTTCAAATATGCATGGATGTGAAATTTGCATGTGTTCCAAAATCTCTATGTACTTTTCAGCATTAATGGTGCCTTCAAAGAAGTGGAAGTTACCTTTGCCAAGAGCACTGATACAACCCCATACCATGACAGACCCTGGCTTTTGGACTTGTTGCTGGTGTAACAGTCTGGATGATTCTTTTATTTGGTCAAGAGCACACAGCGTCCTTTTCTCCCAAAAAATACCTGAAATATTGATTCATCCAATGATGGTCCAACCCAGATACCTCAGAGTCCAGAGAAGTTGACCTCGCTTCTGGACACTGTTAACATAGGGCTTCCTTTTGGCAAAGTACAGTTTTAACTGGCATTTATGGATGTAACAATGTATTGTGGTACACGACAGGCTTGCTGCAGTAGTCCTGAGCCCAGGTAGTGATATAGCTTATAGATCAAGGATTCTTTATCTATCTATCTGTCTATCTATCTGTCTATCTGTCCGTCCATCTGTATATCTATATATCATCCATCCATCCATATATCTATCTATCCATGTATCCGTTTGTCAATATCTGTCTATCTATCTGCCTATCTATCTGCCTATCTATCTATCTATCTATCTATCTATCTATCTATCTATCTATCTATCTATCTATCTATCTATCTATCTGTCTGTCTGTCTGTCTGTCTGTCTGTCTGTCTGTCTGTCTGTCTGTCTGTCTGTCTGTCTGTCTGTCTTTCTGTCTGTCTGTCTGTCTGTCTGTCTGTCTGTCTGTCTGTCTCTATCTATCTATCTATCTATCTATCTATCTATCTATCTATCTATCTATCTATCTATCTATCTATCTATCTATCTATCTATCTATCTATCTATCTATCTATCTATCTATCTGCCTCTCTCTATCTCTCTCTATCTCTCTATCTATCTATCTATCTATCTATCTATCTATCTATCTATCTATCTATCTATCTATCTATCTATCTATCTATCTATCTATCTATCTATCTATCTATCTATCTATCTATCTATCTATCTATCTATCTATCTATCTATCTATCTATCTGCCTCTCTGTCTATCTATCTATCTATCTATCTATCTATCTATCTATCTATCTATCTATCTATCTATCTATCTATCTATCTATCTGTCTATCTGTCTGTCTGTCTGTCTGTCTGTCTGTCTGTCTGTCTGTCTGTCTGTCTGTCTGTCTGTCTGTCTATCTATCTATCTATCTGCCTCTCTGTCTATCTATCTATCTATCTATCTATCTATCTATCTATCTATCTATCTATCTATCTATCTATCTATCTATCTATCTATCTATCTATCTGCCTCTCTGTCTCTCTATCTATCTATCTATCTATCTATCTATCTATCTATCTATCTATCTATCTATCTATCTATCTATCTATCTATCTATCTATCTATCTATCTATCTATCTATCTATCTATCTATCTATCTATCTGTCTGTCTGTCTGTCTGTCTGTCTGTCTGTCTGTCTGTCTATCTATCTATCTATCTGCCTCTCTGTCTCTCTGTCTCTCTATCTATCTATCTATCTATCTATCTATCTATCTATCTATCTGTCTGTCTGTCTGTCTGTCTGTCTGTCTGTCTGTCTGTCTATCTATCTATCTATCTGCCTCTCTGTCTCTCTGTCTCTCTATCTATCTATCTATCTATCTATCTATCTATCTATCTATCTATCTATCTATCTATCTATCTATCTATCTATCTATCTATCTATCTATCTATCTATCTATCTATCTATCTATCTGCCTCTCTGTCTATCTATCTATCTATCTATCTATCTATCTATCTATCTATCTATCTATCTATCTATCTATCTATCTATCTATCTATCTATCTATCTATCTATCTATCTATCTATCTATCTATCTATCTGCCTCTCTGTCTCTCTCTATCTATCTATCTATCTATCTATCTATCTATCTATCTATCTATCTATCTATCTATCTATCTATCTATCTATCTATCTATCTATCTATCTATCTATCTATCTATCTATCTATCTATCTAGCTGTCTGTCTGTCTGTCTGTCTGTCTGTCTGTCTGTCTGTCTGTCCGTCCGTCCGTCCGTCCGTCCGTCCGTCCGTCCGTCCGTCGTATCCATCCATCCATCCATCCATCCATCATCCATCCATCCATCTACCTTACTGCTGATCGTACTTGATTAGTCGAGAAATGGTGACCATACTGAAATCCTCCTCGTCATCATCCAACAGCACTTTGAATGTATTTGAGAAGTTGTTCTTTGTCTTGAGTTCTTTGTCTCGAGTCTGATAAGAAGAGTTACTGAAGTGAAACTGCAGTGTGGACTCATTTACATATCAACAATATGTTTGTGGCATCCGTCCGTCCATACCTGCTGCTGAGGTAATGAGGAGGAAGCAGAATAGAGGATGTTATTCCTGAAGAGCAGACTGAAGCTGTTAGCAGAGCTTTAATCCAGCGCTGCAGCTCAAACTCTACTGCTTCTCTATCATTAAGAGTTTACCAATGCGTGTGTGAGAGAGACTGTGTGCGTGAGTGTGTTAGCGAGTGAGCGTGAGAGAGAGAGTGTGGGTGTGTGGGAGTGAGCAAGTGTGTGTGGTGTGTATGTGTGTGTGAGAGAGTGTGTATATGTGCATGTACATGTGTATGTGTGTGTTTGCATGTATGTGTGTACATGTGTAATAGTATGTGTACGTGTGTGTGCATGCGTACGTGTGTGTTTATAATGCACTGGGGATCGCTGATGATCATCATACTGAAGCTCTGATAAGACTATTACGCTCAGGATCTCACAGCGAGTGTGATCTCACACACACACACACACACACACACACACACACACACACACACACACACTGTCCTCTGTCTCTGCATGGCTTTTAGAGGTTTAATGCAAATGTTGTGAGAAACGGCAGAGATTATTGAGCTCTTTCTTTTAGCAGCTTCAGTTTGATCATCTAAAGGTGAATCTTGTGAAAACTCCTGTGTTTATGCTAAAATTATGAGGAAGAAGATAAGAAATTTAATTCAGCTGAGGGAAAATGAAGGCTGTTTAAGGGCTTTTCATATCTGTGTCTCCGTTATTATCATTCATGATGATGAAATACATTTTCTTTAAAAAAAATCTAATTATTTGACTTCAGTTTTTGTCAGGGATTTATTCTGGATCCTTTTACATTTCTTTTAATACTCAGAAATAATTTTAATTTTAATTAGCTTAAAATAAAGACAGCTCAACAAACACTACCAACCCAAACACTGCTGAAAAGAAATGTCAGTAATATGAGTAAGAATTATTCTAATTTATTTATGACTGTTTTGCTTTTAATTTTTAATTCATATTTTTAAAGTAGGTTATAATAATGATAGTTAGGTTATTATGTATTATAAGCATTTTTTTTGTTAATAGTAATAATAATATATTAATAAAAATACTTTAATAAGAATAATAATAAGAAAACTATTATAATAATAATATAATAATAATAATAATTTAATATAATAATAATATTAATATAATGGTAACATTTATAATAATAATGACAATAATAATAATAATATAATACTACTTGTACTACTACTACTATTACTACTGAAAATAATAATATAATAATAATTATTATTATTATTATTGTTATTATTATATAACTACTAATAAATATGATTGCATTATATTTTTCTGTTTTATTCATTATAATATAAAGGTAAGTATAATTAATATTATAATTAATAAAATAATAATGTTTATTTGATAGAATTGGAAAAAGTATAAATAATAATAATAATAATAATAATAATAATAATAATAATTTAACGTTCAAAATTATAATAAAAATGCCTCATGATACATAAAAAATTGTGTAAATGTGTAAATATTAATAAAAAAATAAACATGAAAAGTACTAGTAGTAGTAGTATTATATTATTATTATTATTATATTAAATTATTATTATATTATTAGTAATATTATATTCTAATATAATAATTATGATAATACTAATAATAGGAAAAAGGTAATAATAATTAACATTATAATTAATAAATAATAATTTATTTGATGGAATTGGAAAAAATTGTGGTAAAAAAATGGACAAAAATAATGTTTAAAACCATTTAAATAATGGATCAACAATTATCTATTTAATAATAATAATTATTATTATTATTATTATTATTATTATTGTCAGACCTTTTCAGAGAAAATGCTCTAAATTCTAATTAAAATAATGCATCATAATGCCTTAAAAAGATCTGTAAATTTATAAATAATAATCGTGTAAAATTATTAATAATAATAATAATAATAATAATAATAACAATTATAGTACAGATAATAATAATAATAATTGTTATTAATAATAATATTGTCAGTTTGCAGAAAATATTTTAAATTGTAATTAAAATGATGTCTCATGATAAATATTTTTTTCTGACAAGTGCATATAATAATATTAATAAATAATAATAATAATAATAATAATTGTTCAATTTAATAATAATAAATGGCCTTTGCATGCTAGTGAAATTCATCCCGCTGTTGTCAAAAATACAATCCAACTTGATGTGTTTATTTCCCATGGGCTTTTCTTTCGCACGTCTGCGCTGTGAACTTCCCAGAATAAGCTGCGATGTTTTGTCCATTTCTGCTCTTCAGAGGCTGCGAGCGAGTTATTGTCTGTTTCATACTGCCCGACTGTAATATTACAGCGAGACTTCTTAATATATCCGAGATGAGAATCACAGAAAGCGTCACACGGAGAGCAGCGCTATCTGCAGACGCCAAAACAATAACCAAAGCTCTCCTTATCACCCTCCGTCTGTACGCTCCTGCTAACTGCACACTGTTTAGCTCGACAAATATGAGTGTGTGTGTGTGTGTGTGTGTGTGTGTGTGTGTGTGTGTTACATATGAAGTCTCCATGAAATCAAAGTGAAATTATTTTGGCCTGTTAATATCAATGTGTTAGTATTATATTATACAGTTAAAATCAGAATTATTAGCCCTCCTGTGAATTTTGAAACCAGGGTGGACATTTCAGAAAGACAATGATCCAAAATACAGCCATGGAAACTTTCAAATGCTTTCAGAGAAAGAAAATCAAGCTGTAGAATGGCCCAACCAATCACCTGACTCCAATCCAACACATGATAGAAATTAAAGAACAGATTTGACAGTCGAGACCCACAGAACCATCAAGATTTTGACTCTCTGTTGAAGTCTGTGAGAAACTCACACCTGAGCAATGCACGTGACTTCATTCTCAATATGAGAGGCGTCTTTAAGCTGCCGTCGCCCAAAAAGCCTTTTATATAAAGTGTTAAATACATTTATTTCTCCTTGTGTCATTAGATTGTAATTACACAGAACTCATTTTTTTCAGATTGTTTTTGCTTTATTTTTATGTTTGTATTGTTTGAGTTTTTACCAAAATCTGGCTCAAGACCATGCCGGCAGCTCCTTTAGAAATGTTATTCCCAGGAAAAAAAAACGTGACGTGTTCAATACTTATTTCCATATCTCCAAACGTCTCCTGAAGTATAGCAAGACCAAGTCCTCATAAAGATAGTTGTGCAAGTGTGTGTGTGTCCTTGAGCAGGGACATTTCTGTCGTCTTTTTAGATGTCATCACTGTATTGGTGCTCGGGTCGGAGACAGACGTAACTTACCTTCATCCTCCTGTTCTTCCCCTCTGTTCCCCCGGGGTCAGGAACGATTACACCGGCACACACTCTGATAAAAGACCATAAAAACTATGTGTGTGTGTGTGTGTGAGAGAGAAATATAATCCACTGCTCTGCGTCTTCCTCAGATAGAGGTGAAGGTTGTTTTTTTGATGAAGACCAAGATCAAGGCCACAGGTTTATAGTCGGACGCCAAACCAACACATTTCATAGAACTTATGTATTTTAACTAGCTCTTGGTCTTTCATTCAATACCCAAAAACACACACAGTGATTATAATAAATAGATTTTAATTAGCTAATTTGCATGAATGTTTTACATTTTGCAAACACTTACCGGCCACTTTATTAGGTACACCTTACTAGTACCGGCTTGGACCCCCTTTTGCCTTCAGAACTGCCTTAATCCTTCGTGGCGTAGATTCAACAAGCTTCTGGAAATGTTCCTCAGAGATTTTGCTCCATATTGACATGATAGCATCACGCAGTTGCTGAAGATTTGTCGGCTGCACATCCATGATGTGAATCTCCCGTTCCACCACATCCCAAAGATGCTCTATTGGATTGAGGTCTGGTGACTGTGGAGGCCAATTGGGTACAGTGAACACATTGTCATGTTCAAGAAACCAGTCTGAGATGATTCGCGCTTTATGACATGGTGCGTTATCCTGCTGGAAGTAGAAATCAGAAGATAATTACATTGTGGTCATAAAGGGATGGACATGGTCAGCAACAATACTCAGGTAGGCAGTGGCGTTGACATGATGCTTGATTGGTACTAATGGGCCCAAAGTGTGGCAAGAAAATATCCCCCACACCATTACACCACAACTACCAGCCTGAACTGTTGATACAAGGCAGAATGGATCCATGGTTCCATGTTGTTGACGCCAAATTTTGACCTTACCACCCGAATGTTGCAGCAGAAATGGAGACTCATCAGACCAGGCAACGTTTCTTCAATCTTCTATTGTCTAATTTTGCTGAACCTGTGTGAATTGTAGCCTCAGTTTCCTGTTCTTAGCTGACAGGAGTGGCACCCGGTGTGGTCTTTTGCTGGTGTAGCCCATCTGCCTCAAGGTTGGATGTGATGTGCATTCAGAGATGCTCTTTTGCAGATCTCGGTTGTAACGAGTGCTTATTTGAGTTGCCCTCCCAACAGGTGGAACCAGTCTGGCCATTCTCCTCTGACCTCTGGCATTAACAATGCATTTGCGCCCACAGAACTGCCGCTCGCTGGATATTTGCTCTTTTTCAGAACATTCTCTGTAAACCCTAGAGATGGTTGTGCATGAAAATCCAAGCAGATCAGCAGTTTCTGAAATACTTAGACCAGCCCGTCTGGCACCAACAACCATGCCACGTTCAAAGTCACTTAAATCACCTTTCTTCCCCATTCTGATGCTCGGTTTGAACTGCAGCAGATCGTCTTGACCATGTCTACATGCCTAAACGCATTGTGCTGCTGCCATGTGATCGGCTGATTAGAAATTTGCGTTAACGAGCAGTTGGACAGGTGTACCTAATAAAGTGGCCAGCGAGTGTATAATAAATACACATTTGTAGCTTTTACACATGTATTCTACAGGACTGGAGGGAATTAATTCATTAAATTGGTGCATTGTCGATTTGAAAAGGCTCGGTTCTGCTTTCATTTCACAAGGTTGTGCCAGGAGCAGCGGATTAGAAAGTCTGAATACTACATGAACACACACACACACACACACACACAGAGAGAGAGAGACAGACAGACTGCATGAGTGCATCACGCTTTGTCCTTTTGAGTTCACAGGAGAGATCAATCTTAAGCGTTTATCACTCTTTACTCCCATCTCTCCCTCCCTCCATCTCCTCCCTACACCTCCATCAGCAGATGTGTCCATTCATCATATTTTGTCAGCTTCCTTCCTGCCTCTCTCCGTCTCGTTCTGCCTCTTCGTCTTACATCTGCAGCCCTCAGTGCTTGTTATACCTGAAACTCCCTTAATATGTATGAAAAGGAGACACTTCTCGCTTGAGCTGTTTTTAGGTGTCATCGTCTGAAAACACGATCCATAGTGAGCATGTAAATGCAGACTCTTCCAGCCGCGTATTGATTTTAGGTGTTGTTGTGTCTGACTGTGATCATGAAGCTTAAACTGTCGACAGTCGGTTTTCTCTTTCAGCTCGTTTACCATCATGGCTGAACAGCAATTTAAAGGGCAGTGCTCTATAAAGCACTCGGAACACATCAAACACCTCTATACATACTAGCAACAACATAGCAGCTGTGCTGAAAATCAACCAGAACCTTGTGGTAACCACATAGCAACGCCCTGGCAACCAAATTAAACACAGCAACAACCGTCTTGCTGACTGCATCTCCTTAGCAGCATTGAAAAGCCCACACAGAATATCAGGCTATACGATAGCAACCACCATTGCACCATTAAACATCGTGTTTTTTTAAAATCATTTCAGGAGCCCTGCTGAAAAATCCAGCTTAAACCAGCCTAGGCTGGTTTTAGCTGGTCGACCAGGCTGGTTTTAGAGGGGTTTTGGCCTTTTCCAGGCTGGTTTCCAGCCATTTCCAGCCTGGTCTTAGCTGGTCAGGCTGGAAAATGACCAGCTAAATCCAGCTAAAACCAGCTTGACCAGCCTGGTTTAAGCTGGACATAGCTGGTTTTGGCTGTGCTCCCAGCCTGGCTAGGCTGGTCAAGCTGGTTTTAGCTGGTCATCTCTCAGCCTGACCAGCTAATACCAGCCTGAAAATGGCTGGAAACAAGCCTGGAAATGGCCAAAACCCCTCTAAAACTAGCCTGGTCGACCAGCTAAAACTAGGCTGGTTTAAGTGTTTTTTTTCAGCAGGGAGTTCACACTTAGCTATTACTTAATACTGATTGCTACTTTGGCACGCTGTCTCGGGAGACAACCCTGAGCTCGGAAAGCTTGAGTCCAGGGCTCCCGTCTGGTCATCTGGCATAAAGGGGGTCCGAGATCAGGAAGTTATAGGAAGATCGTCCCTGTAGATCAGGAAGTCCTCCCTATAGGGGGAAAAGGATAGGGGGATTTCTGGGCTACTTATTGAAGGCTAGGATTCATCTGATTGGTTTTCCGTTGATTTGTGATGCGGAATCAGCTGCGGTCAATCTGTCACACCTGCTGCAGTGCCCTCTGGTGGTTTTCAAGGGCACCATTTTTTGTTTTGGTTTTTGTGTTTTGTATCCTAGTCATGTGATCACTCCTTGTTTCCAGCTGTTCCTCATTGTCTAATTAGTTCTGTCTTTATAAGCCCTGTTATGTTGTGTTTAGTTTGCCTTTGGATTTTCAGTGTTCTGTTTAGGTCTGTCGTGCTTTATTCGGGATCTGGTTCATCGTGTTTGGTTTGGTTTGTTTGTTTGTTCACTTTGTTTAGTATCATTATTAAGTTTTTGGATACCTGCCCTGCTGAAAAATCCAGCCTAAACCAGCCTAGGCTGGTTTTAGCTGGTCGACCAGGCTGGTTTTAGACGGGTTTTGGCCACTTTCAGGCTGATTTCCAGCCATTTCCAGCCTGGTCTTAGCTGGTCAGGCTGGGAGATGACCAGCTAAAACCAGCTTGACCAGCCTAGCCAAGCTGGGAGTCCAGCCAAAACCAGCTATATCCAGCTTAAACCAGGCTTGTCAAGCTGGTTTTAGCTGGATTTGGCTCATCATTTTCCAACCTGACCAGCTAAGACCAGGCTGGAAATGGCTGGAAACCAGCCTGGAAATGGCCAAAACCCCCTCTAAAACCAGGCTGGTCAACCAGCTTAAACCAGCCAACCAGCCTAGGCTGGTTTAAGCTGGATTTTTCAGCAGGGTGTTTAGTTTGTGTTTGATTCACTTTTGTGCTTCATTTTTGCACTTCATGTTTTCATCGATTTTGGTACCTTGCCTGTCCCTTTGTCATTTTTTTGGATCTTTATTGTTTGGCAATGAATGTGTTTTGCTGCACTTGGATCTTTCCCTTGTTTTTGTGATACCCAGTCGTGACACAATCATAGCATGAGATCCTCTTGAAATTATTTTGTCAAACTTCACTTTGAATTTCACTGTACTCTAGCAATCGCAGTGTAGAGACCACAGAATAACATGCTGAAAATCTGGCCACCTATTCGGAACGACTTAGCAACCCCGAACTCTTGTAACTGCCCAGCAGCTAACTGAAAATCCCTTCTAATATCTTAGCAAGGGCATAGAAATGCCTTGGCAATCCCCCAACCATCCTAACAACCCACCACTCAGAACAATTTAATTACAACTGTAGTGCAATCTACTTAGAACACCCTAGCATGTTATCCACCAAGCATCATGCTGAAAATAGCAAGGCCTTGGTAACCAAAAACAACATTCTAGCAACTGAACACCCTCTAGAACACTTTAACCACCAATGTCTTAGCAACCAACCATAGTCTTCTAGCAACTGCTTAGCAACACCCCCTCAGAACATTATAATGGACCCTACCTACACTACCTGACAAAAGTCCTGCCATTGACAGTAAGAGCAACACATAGTAACTTGACTTCTAGTTGATCCTTTGGAAAGGTGGCAGAAGGTGGATTTTTCTGACGAATCAACTGTTCATCTGCATCCCAATCATCACAAATACCGCAGAAGACCTACTGGAACCCACATGGAGCCAAGATTCTCATAGAAATCAGTCAAGTTTGGTGAAGGAAAATCATGGTTTGGGGTTATAGTCAGTATGGGGCGTTTGCAAGAGATCTGTGCTCAACCTGCGTTCTGTGTGGGTCCTAACGCCCCAGTGTAGTGAAGGGGACTCGATACTGTCAGTGAGTATAGAGAATAGTAGTGGGCCATTATTGGTGTTAACACGAGACTCTGATTGGGTGTTTAAAAACAAATATCCCCGTTAAAGTCGGGTTGGGAGCTGAGTCTGTTCTATGCAAGCTATGATGACTTTCACCTTGATATTTTAGCGTGGATGTATACCTGGCCGAATTGCACTGTAGGGGGCGAGAGCGAGTCTTCCAACCCGTGTGTATTCCTACTGCAAAATTACCACATCAAACATGACGTACTAACATGGATGGAGTTCACTAGAGTGAATCTGATTAATGTTAGCTCAACATCTAACTATTAGGCACCTGTAGAGTTTATGCGTTCCAGTAAAACATATACAAATAAGATGAATCGGGTGCTTTTAAAATGAATGACAGTAAATGAAAGTCAAACTGGTGAGCAGTCTGACAAAAAAAAGTGCCCTTCTGAATCAAATCAGCAGGACGGCCATCTGGATCTTTCACCTACTTTGAAAACACTACTGACTACGCTTACATGGACATCTGTAGTCTAGTTATTTGCCTAAATAGACAATAATATAAAAAAGGTGTTTGCATGAAGTGCTTTCATGTAAGAGTTTCCTGTAATTTTGGGTGAGTTTAACTGCAGTTTGGCAGTTTCACTTTCACTCATAAACATTTTATTCATGCCCCTGTGACAAATTGGTGTATTAGACGCAAAAAAGTTGTAAGGACTGGTAAAAGTGTTATGGAATTTAATAACCCATGCCAAATGGAAAGAAAAAAAATGTCTGCATTTTGTGGTGTGTGTGTGTGTGTTTGTGTGTGTGTGTTTGTGTGTGTGTGGGTTTGTGCGTGCGGTTGGTCCTTTACTTACAGCCACATGTGTGGATCTTGTCGGAAAATATGGAGAAGTCCTACATAACGGTAATAGTTTGACCACGGTGTTGACTTCAATAACGCCACTAATCTCTGCATACTCCATATCTTAATTCCATTCATGTTTAGTTCAGTAATGACTTTAGTCGGGTTAAAAATCGCTGTTTGGAGCTTATGTAGGCCCACAGTTCAACATTCATGTTTAACTGCATAAACAGTTAGTAAACACAAGTACATCTTATTGAACCAATTTACCAATTGTCATAGTAAAACAGTTTCTCAAGCAGTTTGAGATGCATTTTGGAAACAGGAGATGTGCCCCTTGTCCAATGCGACACCTGGCTTGAGAAACCTGTTCTCAAAGACTTACTTTTAGTCATTATTTGGGGAGCACACATATTCTGAATGCCTTCGGCAGAATTCAAATCAGCCATTTTAATCTAGACACATTTTAAGATTAATATGAGAATGATCTAGATTAAAAAAAATGTATCTATGCCCACCTATAATAGAGAGTCACTGTCCTGACTCTCTGTGGTTATTAAACATCCTGGTCAACCTGGCCAAATTTACCCACTGGCCTCTGTCCATCATGGCCTCCTAACCATCCCAATATCATAATTGGCTTCATCACTCTGTCTCCTTTTCACCAATCAGCTAGTGTGTGGTGTGCTTTCTGGCGCAATGTGGCTGCAGTCGTGTCGTGCAGGTGCTGCAGACTAGTGGTGGATGAGGAGATTCCCTCTAATCTTTATTATTACACAGGAATAATTATCTAAAACACTTTAATTTTTAAATAAAAATTTTAATCATCTTTCTCTCTCTCTCTCTCTCTCTCTCTCAATCTCTCTCTCTCTCTCTCTCTCTCTCTCAATCTCTCTCTCTCTCTCTCTCTCTCTCTCTCTCTCTCTCTCTCTCTCTCTCACTCATTCCCTCCGCAAATGTCTTTTTCTATCTTTCTGAATTTGTTCTCCAGTCACATTTGTCCCCATCATGAAAAATATTGATCCGTCTTTAGGACTTTAGAGACTTCATAAACTCTTAGCGTTCGCGTCAGAGTAAATGTCAGACTGTTCCCCCTCTGCTCGGATATTAACATTGAGTGTGTGTGTGTGTGTGTGTGATTCACAGGCTCCATCTCTTTGAGCGTGCTGCTGGTGTCGTTGGCGGTAACTGTGTGTGGGGTTTGGCTGGTGGCTCTCTGTGGCGTCTGTGGATGGTGTCAACGCAAGCTGGTGAGTTTGAACACACAGACACGCACACACACACACACACACACACACACACACACACACACACACACACACACACTTGTTGCTGGCAAATATTTTAAAACAATCATGTACATGGATTTGTTTTGCAGTGCTGTCCAAAACTGTTCTTGAAGGGCCTTGAAGATGTTGTGAAGTTTAGTTTTAAAGTCTGTGTGAATTTGAAGTTGTCTTTTATTCAACGTAGGCTCATTGTAAAAACGTACCCGTGTAAACATATCTCGAGATCGTGGATTATGTAGCCAGAAGAAGGCTGCATTTGTCTTTAAAGCGAACGCTACCGGGAGTATGACGCCGTTCCTTTTCGTGCTAACTGCCTGACCCCTTACCTCCATATGGACAGATTTTCCGCTGTTACCAGTTTGTTCAGTGGCTCGCCATGTATGCCAGTGGACTTGAGATGGAGAGAGGAGTTGACCACGACGATGAGGTTCGAGTCTGGCGAAGAACGGTTCCAGAAAGCACAAGACAAAAACAGAATCCAAAAAATAAAATAAACAAGTAAATAACAGGGTGAGAATGTGGTAAAATCTGAAAAACGTGGTAAAAATCAGGCGAGGGCTCGTTAGGTTTAGGGAAGTGGGTCAGTTGGTGCTTTGAAAACACTATTGGTTGGGTTTAGGAAAGGAAGAGGGTGAATCAGTCAATTGGTCTGTCAGTTGACAGCGTCCTCTGGTGGATTTACGTGAGAACAGCAGGTGCGAATGGCACTTGCGAGAGTAATTTGAGATCTGAAAAAGCGTACACAGCGGTAATTTGCGAAGACAAAAACTGCAAAAAAAACGTAGCTCCTGGGACGTATTTGGCGCTCGCCAGAAATGTATATAGCGGTACCTATTCAAAATGAGCCAGGGTTGCTTTTATTTCAGCATGTTGATGTACTTTCAACTAAAATTGAATATTAAGTAGGGGGCGGGGCTTTGTTTTTCGTGCTTCATTCCCTCATAGCAAACTAATTGAGGCGTGGATTGGCTGATTGGAATGTTGTTCCAGGATCAACATAAATGTTAATCCAGGAATATGTCATGAAATCAGGTTGGCCCATGGCAACACTAGTAAAATGACGCAGAATGTGGTTCATTTATTAGCTTGTGTTTGTTTTAAAATAAGTATAATGTAAATTGTTGAGTTAATAATAAATAAAGTACTAAATTATTTAATTTTTTCAATTAAAAATAATTATAACAAAGCATTTTTGTTTACGTTTTTCAGCCAAGTCTGTCTAGAGTTTACAGTTTAAGTTTTGGCGCAGAAATTTAATTTGAATGTCTTTTAAAATCGTTTTCATTGTGTTTATATGTTGTTGTGTTGTACCAAAACACACATCTGTGCTCGAAATTGTAGTTGCCATCCACATCTTTTTAATTTAATTGCTTTTCTGCTCATACCTAAACTGTGTAACATGGGTTGGTTGAAAACCTTTGAAAATGTAAAATAATAAGGAGGTAGTCTCCATGCTAGTTAATCAGTGTAAAGCCTGATTGATTAGGACGGCCCCGCAGCTCATTAGACAGATGGAGTGGAACTGTGCCGCACAGCTCTTTACCGACTGGTTTGTTTGGCTCGTATTTGTGAGTCAAAGCTAATTGATTCCCAATGTGTCGTGTGTGCTCGAACCCTAGAGAGTGAGTCAGTTGTATGTGTTGCATGTTCATGTTGATGTGTATGTGTTGTAGTCTATACGGCATTTAGAATGTTCCCTAAACGGGATCCAACCACATAGCTTAGCAACCACCAAGGTGAAACCCCCTTACAATGAACATCTTAGCAACTGCCTAGTAACACCCTAACAACCTATCCTTGCAACTGAGTTAGACCATGAAAACTATATAGATCTTTCAAGGAACAGCATAGCTACACCCTGGCAAACATAAAGAACAGCATACAGCATAGCAACACCCTAACAACCACATATATCATTATAGAAACTGCGTGACACCACCGAAACTATATAGAACATCCCAACAATTGCATAGCTACACCCTAGCAACTGGATAACAACACTCTGACAAGCACATAGAACATCCTAAAAACTGCATAGCTACACCCTAGAAACTGGATAGCAACATTGACAGACACACAGAATATCCTAGAAACAGAAAAGCAATACCCTGGCAACCATAAAGGACATCATACAGCATAGCAACACCCTAACAACCAAAGATATCATTCTAGGAACTGTATAAATCTATGGAAACTATATAGAACACCCTAACAATTGGACGAAAACACTGACAACCACACAGAACATCCTAGAAACAGCATAGCAACACCCTGGCAACCATAAAGAACATAATACAGCAAAGCAACACCCTAACAACCACAGCTATCATTCTAGGATCTGCATGAGACCATGGAAACTATATAGAACACCCTAGCAACTGGACGACAACAACACTGACAAACACACAGAACATCCTAGAAACAAAATAGCAACACCCTGGCAACCATAAAGAACATCATACAGCATGGCAACACCCTAACAACCAGAGATATCATTCTAGCAACTGCAGGAGACCATTGAAACTATATAAACACCCTAGCAACTAAACAAAAACACTGACAAACACACATAACATCCAAGTAACAGTATAGTAACACACTGGCAACCATAAAGAACATCACACAGCATAGCAACAGCCTAACAACCACAGAAATCATTGTAGGAACTGCAGGAGACCATGGAAACTATATAGAACACACTAGCAACTGGATAGCAACATCAACAAATACAAATAAAATCCTAAACACAGCATAGCAACACCCTGGCAACCATAAAAAACGTCATACAGCATAGTAACACCCTAACAACCACAAATATTGTTTTAGGAACTGCAGGAGACCATGGAAACTAGAATAGAATACCCTAGCAACTGGACAACAACACTGACAAACACACAGAACATCCTAGAAACAGCATAGCAACACCCTAACAACCACAGATATCATTGTAGGAACATAGTAACACCCTGGCAATCATAAATAATATCGTACAGCATAGCAACACCCTAACAACCTCAGATATCATTCTAGCAACTGCATGAGACCATGGAAACTATATGGAACACCCTAGCAACTGGACAACAACACTGACAAACACACAGAAACAGCATAACAACACCCTGGCAACCATAAAGAACTTCATAGAGCATAGCAACTCCATAACAACCACATATATCATTCTAGCAACTGCATGAGACCATGAAAACTATATAGAACACCCCACCACCCTAGCAACTGGATAGCAAGCATAGCAACACCATAACAATCACACAGAACATAATAACAACTACATACTAACGTCCCAGCAATCACCAAAGGAAACTAGCTTTTTTTGCTTAGGTTTGTGCAGGCAAATATCATGTTTTCTTTAATATTTAGTCTATTTATTTATTTATCTATCTATTTCACACTTGTTTGATATCACACATTCCGTGTGTTTCCTCTGTGATGTCATGGGAGTAGCCGAAAGGGTTTTCTCCAGTTGAAGACTGAATCAACAGACCTGTAATTTTGGACCCTGATCAGTTTTTTAAATGGCAGCGCTGATTGGAACAACCTTGAGTGACCTGAATAGGGTTTCACAGTAAAAGGACAATTTCCCATTTATACCGCCAGAAGCGAAATACTTAATTGAACATGCCAGGAGATCTCGCACGTCCACGTAATCGGAAATTCAGTCAGATGTCCTTAAGCGCAACGCAATGTGATCTTTGACCTTATTCCTCCCAAAATAACTGACCACAGGCGATCATAGCTGGTGTCATGAGGTCACTGAGCTCATATGTGCCCTCTGATCCAGCGCATGTATATGTGTGCTTCGGTTAGTGAGGATGTGCACAAGCATATTAAGCGTGTGTTACTGTTTGGGAGGAATTCTGAGTGTGTGTGTGTGTGTGTGTGTGTGTGTGTGTGTGTGTGTGTGTGTGTGTGTGTGCGTGTGTGCGTGTGTGAGTGCTAGGGGGAATGCTTTTATGTGTATTTAGCTAGCTGTACTTTGGAGACCTTTATTTGCGATGTCCTCAAAAGTAAAATAATAAATAAATAAAATGTATAAATATATATTTGTTTTAGTTCCCACAACATCTTAGTAACTCCATAACAATATGCTGGACACTATAAAAAAACACCTAGCAATGTTCTAGCAACCAACAACCAACAACAGCAACTGCAGCTAAAAACAGCTTAAAATACCATAGCAACCCCCTAGCAACCACTTACAATACCATTAGCAACCATACAGTATACAATCACTGAAGAGTTTGCTAAAAATTGCAAATTATCCACATAGCAACCACATATTTTAGCAACCACTAACAGTGTTACAAACCATTTAGAGTACTTTTATCAAGCAAATAGCAACACATTAGCAACTAGTTACTATATACACAACCAACCAGTTAGCTGAAAAAGATTTAAAATATGCATAACTACTGTAACGATTTCCAACATTGTGCTGAAAACCACTTTGCGTTTAGCAACTTCATAGCAACCGATTACTGTAGCAACAGCCAAACAGTGTGTTGAAGAGCAGGTAAAATACTTTGTAGAAACTCCCTAACAACCACATACTGTTCCAACCATCAACATTGTGTTGAAAACCCCTTACAACGCTTTAGCAACTTCATAACAACATGATAGCAACCAATTACTGTAACAACAACCAAACTGTATGATGAGGAACATATGAAATACTGCATAGAAACCTTTGACATTGTGCTGAAAGCCACATAGAATGCCTTTTGCAACTTCATAACAACACGTTAGCAACCGATTACTATAGCGACAACCACACAGTGTGTTGAAGAGCATGTAAAATACTGCCCTGAAACTCCCTAGCAACCACATGCTGTTCCAAGCTTTGACATTGTGCTGAAAACCACTTAGAATGCCTTTTGCAACTTCATAACAACATGCTAGCAACCAATTACTGTAGCAACAATCATATAGCATGACGAAGACCATGTATAGTAATGCATAGAAACTCCCTAGTAACCACATTCTGTTCTGACCATTGACATTGTGCTGAAATCCACTTAGAATGCTTTTAGCAACTTCCTAACAACACGTTAGCAACCAATTACTGTAGCAACAACCACACAGTGTGTTGAAGAGCATGTAAAATACTGCATAGAAACTCTCTAGCAACAACATACTGTTCCGACTATCAACACTGTGCTGAAAACCACTTACAATGCTTTAGCAACGTCATAGTAACATGTTCACAATCAATTACTGTAGCAACAACCAAACTGTATGATGAAGAACATGTAAAATCCTGCATAGAAACTCCCTAGCAACCACATACTGTTCCAGCAATTAACATTGTGATAAAAACCCCTTAGAATGCCTTAGCAACTTCATAGCAACACGTTAGCAACCAATTACTGTAACAACAGCCAACTGTACGCCAAAGAACATGTAACATATTACACAGAAACTTCCTAGCGCCCACATACTGTTCCAACGATCGATATTGTGCTGAAAACCACTTAGAATGCTTTTAGCAACTTCATAACAACACGATAGCAACCAATTACTGTAGCAACAGCCAAACTGTACGCTAAAGAACATATTAAATATTGCATAGAAACTTCCTAGCAACCACATACTGTTACAACCATCAACACCCTGCTGAAAAATCCAGCTTAAACCAGCCTAGGCTGGTTGGCTGGTTTTAGCTGGTCAACTAGGCTGGTTTTAGAGGGGTTTTGGCCACTTCCAGGCTGGTTTCCAGCCATTTCCAGCCTGGTTTTAGCTGGTCAGGCTGGGAGATGACCAGCTAAAACCAGCTTGACCAGCCTAGCCAAGCTGGGAGTCCAGCTATATCCAGCTTAAACCAGGCTGGTCAAGCTGGTTTTAGCTGGATTTGGCTGGTCATTTTCCAGCCTGACCAGCTAAGACCAGGCTGGAAATGGCTGGAAACCAGCCTGGAAATGGCAAAAACCCCTCTAAAACCAGCCTGGTCAACCAGCTAAAACCAGCCAGCCAGCCTAGGCTGGTTTAAGCTGGATTTTTCAGCAGGGCATTGTGCTGAAAACCCCTTAGAATGCTTTTAGCAACTTCATAACAACACGTTAGCAGCCAATTACTGTAGCAACAACCAAACTGTGTGTTGAAGAACATGTATAATACTGCACTCCCTATAGCAACATTATACTGTAGCAACCACAAACACTGTAACATGCAGTTGAGACCCCTGTGCTCAAATAAACACACTTAAAATATTGTATAGCAACACCCTAGCAACCACACATTACAGTGATTACTGAATACTGTGCTGAAAACCACTTAGAATATCTTTAGCAACTACACCCTGGCAGCCAACAGCAACTGTAGTAACCAGTTACTAACCAGCGATCAGACCAGATTGAAAATAGATTGTTTATACCTTTTTGTTGCTAGCTAATTTAACCTGTGTGTGTGTCTGTGTTTTGGCTCTCGGAACATTTCATGACCTTGTATTTATCAGCTTGGACAGGAAGTGACCTGCACTTCAGCAGGAAGCTGCACCTGTCTCTGCTTCATTAAGCTTGGACGGGTCACCTCTGCAAGCGGCATTAAGTTGAACTGAGCCGTTAGATGGATGCGTGTTAAAGGAGGACTAATAGTTTGTCACCAGAGTGTGTGTGTGTGTGTGTGTGTGTGTGGTGTTGCTATGCAGATGATATGGTGTTTAGTTCTGTCTGTTGTGTGTTGCTAAGGTGTTTTGTTCAGACGTTGATTTGCTGTTGCTTGGGTGTTTCAATTTATGTGATGTTGTTACTGTGCAGTTGTTAGGATGTTTGATTGAGGTTGCTAAGGTGTTACTTGAGATTGTTGTTGTGCATTTGCTGAGTTTTGTTTGTGTGTTGCTATGTGTTGCTAAGAGGTTTAGAGGTGTTATTAGTGAGTAGGTATACGGTTATGTGAGGGTGTTGTGTTGTTAAGTTGTTTAAAGTTTTGTTTGCATGTTGCTTTGTGCTTGGTTAACAGTTTGGAGGTTTTGTTAACATGTTGCTATGCAGTTGTCAAGGTGTTTTGTTTCTGTGTTGCTATGATGATTGTCCACGTTGTTAAAATGTTGCTCTGTGTATGCTATGATTTTCTGAGGTTGCTTGTTTTGTTGCTATAAAGTTTCTTAGTAGTTTACATTTTTGTGTGTCGCTACTTGGTTGCTAAGATGTTTGCGGGTGTTTTTAACTTGTTGCTATGTGGTTGCTATGATGTTCTGAGTTTTCTACCATGAGGTTGCTAAGATATTTGTGGGTGTTAACATATTGCTGTGTGGTTGCTATGATGTTTTGAGTTTGTTGCTATGACACTGCAAAAGGGGTTTAGCTGTGTTGTTCATGTGTACTATGCAGTTGCCAAGGTGTTTTAAGTTGTTTTTGTTTGTTCCTCTGAAGTTTCTAAGTAGATTACAGTTTTATTTCTGTGTTGCTATTTGGTTGTTAATACGTTAGCGGGAGCTATTGTTTTGCTTTGTGGTTGCCATGGTGTTTTGGGTTTGTTGCAATGATGTTTCTAAGGTGTTTAGTGGTGTTATTAATGTGTTGCTATGCCGTGGCCAAAGTGTTTTGAGTAGTGTTAGCTTGTTGGGATGCAGTTTACAGTTTTGTTTGTGTGCGTTGCTATTTGGTTGCTAAGAAGTTTGTGGGTGTTGTTGATAACATGTTGCTATGTGGTTACCATGGTGTTCGGAGTTTTCAACCATGAGGTTGCTAAGATGTTTATGTGTGTTTTTGCTACTTGGTTGCTGTGGTGTCCTAAGTTTGTTGCTATGTTTTTTTATGTGTTGTTACTCTGTTGCTAAGCAATTGCCAAGGTGATTTGAGTAGAGATAGTTTGATGCTAAGACATTTCTGAGTAGTTTACAGTTTTGCTTGTGTTGCTTAAGATGTTTGTCGCTGTTGTTGTTAATATGTCACTATGTGGTTGCCATGGTGTTCTATGTTTGCTGCCATGAGATTGCTAGGTGTTTAGAGGTATTGTTAAGGTGTTGCTATGATGTTGCTAAGGTTTTAGAGGTGTTGTTACTGTGTTTTAACAATGAGGTTGCTAAGATGGTTATATATGTTATTCCTATGTTACTATGCAATTGCTAGGTGGTTTTGAGTAGTGTTAATTTGATGTTATAACGTTTCTGAGTACTGTACCATTTTGTTTTTGTGTTGCTATTCGGTTTTTAAAGATGTTTGCGGGTGTTGTTAACATGTTGCTATGCTGTTGCCATTTTTTCCCTTAGTTTTCTACAATAAGGATGCTAATATGTTTATGGGTGTTGTTGCTATTTGGTTGCTATGATGTTCTAAGTTTGTTGCTATGAGGTTGCTAAGGTTTATAGAAGTGTTGTTCCTGTGTTGCTATGCAGTTGCCAAGGTGCTTTGAAAAGTATTATCTAGTTGTTTTGAAGTTTCTAGACATTTTCAGTTTTGTTTGTGTGTTGTTGAGTTGTGGTTGCTAAGATGTTTGTCTGTGATGTTGGTAACATGTTGTTATGTGACTGCCTAGGTGTTTTGAGTTTGCTGCCATGAGATTGTTAAGGTGTTGCTATTTGGTTGCTATGGTCTTCTAAGTGTGTTGCTTTGAGGTTGCTGAGGTTTTTAGAGGTGTTGTTACTGTGTTGCTATGCAATTGCCAAGGTGTTTTGAGTAGAGTTAGTTTGAGACATTTCTGAGTAGTTTACAGTTTTGTTTGAGTGTTGCTTTTGGTTTAAGATATTTATAGCTGTTGTTGTTAAGCTGTTGCTATGTGGTTGTCATGGTGTTTTAAGGTCATTGCTATGAGGTTGCAACTGTTTTTAAATGTGTTGGTATTGTGTTGTTATTTGGTTGCTATGATGTTCTGCTTGTTGATATGTTGTTGCTAAGGTTTTTAGAGGTGTCGTTACTGTGTTGCTATTTGGTTTTAGGATATTTTGTATTTGTTGCTATGAGGTTGCTAAGGATTTTAGAGGTGTTGTTACTGTGTTGCTATGCAATTGCCAAGGTGTTTTGAATAGAGTTTGATGCTATGAAGTTTCTGAGTACTTTATAGCGTTGTTTGTGTGTTGCTACTTGGTTATTAAGATGCTTGTAGGTGTTGTTGTTAACATGCTGCCATATGGTTACCGTGGTGTTCTGAGTTTGCTTTCATAAGGTTGCTTAGATGTTTGTGGTTGTTGTTAACATTTTGTTATGTGGCTGCCACAGTGTTCTGGGTTTGTTGCCATGCAGTTACTAAGGTGTTGATAATGTATTGCTATTTAGTTACCAAGTTGTTTTGAGTATTGTTAGTTTGATTCTATGATGTTTCTAAGTAGTTTACAGTTTTGTCTGTGTGTTTCTATTTGGTCACAAAGATGTTTTTGGTTGTTGTTGCTATGTGGTTGCCATGGTGTTCTGAGTTTGCTACCATGGTTGCTAAGGTGTTTCGAGGTGTTGTTAATGTGTTGCTATGAATTTTGTATGATTTTTCCAGAATTTTTCCAAACAGACTTGTCCAAAAAAAAAAACATCTGAGAGACTGGTTGGTTTCTGCTGTGTGTGGTACGGTTGTAGGGATCAGGTTCTGTCTTCTCCAGCGTTCAGGAAGACAGGCAGACTTTCAGACAGAGACACAGAAACATCATACTCTGTTCAGTCAAGGACAAACAGGACAAACACAAGGGTTTGATGTTTTCATATTCTGCTGTCTGTAGTTTTTCGATCTGTTTCAGGCATGTCTGTCGCTTCATTTTACACCTGCTGGACATTCCCGGAGGAGACTTTTATTACGCCTACTATACTCAGGAGACATAGTAATGTTTCATTCAGACACAGTAACTACGCCTCAGACGATTTAACTGAAAATAGTTGAGAAAATCAATAGTTGTCATGCAGTAAGAGAATTAAAATGTTTACAACATGTTGGAATTAAATTAAAAAACAGACTCTTTATTGAAGACCTTGGATTTATTTTAAAATTAGGAAAAATTAAAGAGAATAATATAGGTTTAGGGTGGCTCAGTGGCTAGCACTGTGGCCTCACAGCAAGAAGGTCAATGGTTGGAGTCCCAGCGGCAACAATTGGCATTTCTGTGTGGAGTTTGCATGTTCTTCCCTTGTTGCCGTGGGTTTCCTCTGTGTGCTCCGGTTTCCCCTACAGTCCAAACACATGTGCTATAGGTTAAATGAATGAACTAAATTGGCCGTAGGGTATATATGTGTGTGTGAATGAGAGTGTATGGGTGTTTCCCAGTACTGGGTTGCGATTGGGAGGGCATCTGCTGCATAAAAAGTATGTTGGAATAATTGGTGGTTCATTCCGCTGTGGTGACACCTGATAAATAACAGACTAAGCTGAAGGAAAATGAATGTATGAGTTATATGTTTACATTAAAAGTAACTAGTTCAGTATTTCTACTCAAAATGTTCACATGCAATTCAACATGTTGCTTGCTGTTTTTGGTAGTGAAATGTGTCATTCATTTGTTGTTTCTAATCGAAATTTGTTACAGAACTGATGTATAGGACATAAATGCTTGATGTAATAAACTATTTACCCTATAAAGATTATTTTCTGACACTTTGGCGCATGTATCAGAACTTTTTAAGTGTTTATTTTTATTCAAATTATTTGTACTAATTTTATTTTTAAAGTTATTTGTGTTATTTTTTATTATTTTTCATTTATATGAAATTAATTATTTATTTTCACCTTTAATGCACTATATTTATAAGTTAAAATATTTTTTATTATTTTGTTAATTCATAATTATTAATTAAATATTAAATGAATATTTATTTTTTGATTAAAATGATTTTATAAAAATTAAAAAACTTTTAACAATGCATGTGCTTGTTTTATATTTATATGGCAGTACATGTAAAGTACAAAGTTATATATATATATATATATATATATATATATATATATATATATATATATATATATATATATATATATATATATATATGTATATATATATATATGTGTGTGTGTGTGTATGTATATATATGTGTATATATATATATATATATATATATATATATATATATATATGGATACATACATATATGTGTGTGTGTGTGTGTGTGTGTGTGTGTGTATATATATACACACACGCACACACACACACACACACACACACACACATATACACATAGAAAATGAATGAATTGATGAATGTTATATATATATATATATATATATATATATATATATATATATATATATATATATATATATATATATATATATATATATATATATATATATATATATATATATATATATAACATTCATCAATTCATTCATTTTCTTTTCGGTTTAATCAGGTAATGTTGCGTCAAACATGCTAGATAAGTTGGCGGTTCATCCCGCTGTGGTGACCCCAGATTAATAAAGGACCTAGCCAAAAAGAAAATGAATGAATGAATGAAGTCGACCTCCATGTGTCAGTGAAGTAAAACAGGTTGTGAACACTGCACTGTACAGTAAATATATTGTTTTAGCTTCAAAGCTGGATTGAATGGGTAAAATGAGATGTCGAGGGGTTTCAGCCATTGCCATAAAATCCTTAATGAAGTCTGCTGAGGCTTGTGTGTGTGTGTGTGTGTGTGTGTGTGTGTGTGTGTGTGTGTGTGTGTGTGTGTGTGTGTGTGTGTGTGTGTGTGTGTGTGTGTGTGTGTGTGTGTGTGTGTGTGTGTGCAGCTCTGTAATAATTACACGCTGTCTTGGGCTTGAAGAAGACCTCTTGTTCTGCTCGCCACTTTTTGATATAAAAGCCGCTTCTCCAGTAATGAAGGCGTTTTGAGGAACCGCTGCTGACTTCTGACTGACAGCCAGTGTAATAAAAATAGAGTTCTCATTCAGTGTTCCAATCCTCAAGCTGTCCACCCTAACTAGTGTGCATTGTTGAAACAAATAGGGTGGAATCCGATTCAGATTTGCTTTTTCGATGCCTGTAAGCGTTATTGTTGTCAGACTGCGGATGAAGTTATGTAGTGCACTTCATTTGGCTCTGTAATTGGCAGTAATAAGGTAATTAATTTAATAGCTGGAGTGAGTAATAACCGGAGCTGAGATGAATGAGATATTATTGCAGGTAGGCATTACGGATCTTTGCTCTACTGGAAAAAGTACGCCAATAAAAACACTGTAAATAGATCAGTAGTTTACTGATCACCAGAAGGGGGAAACCGGAGCACCCGGAGGAAACCTACGCTAACACGGGGAAAACATGCAAACTCCACACAGAAATGCCAACTGGCCCAGCCGGGACTTGAACCAGCCACCTTCTTGCTGGAAGGTGACAGTGCTAACCAAACTCATTACCTCTATGGAAAGTCCCCATAAAGATAGCGGTACAAGCGTATGTGTGTGATTGTGTATGTAAGAGTGTGTGTGTGTGTGTGTGTGTGTGTGTGGTATTTTTTATGATAACAATTCATGTGCTATTAGTTTGACAGAATGTGACATCAATACAAGCAAACACACACACTCGCACACACACACTCGCACACACTGGCATTTATTAAAAACACATTAGAGCTCTCTCTCTCTCTCTCTCTCTCTCTCTCTGTCTCTCTATCTCACTGTCTCTCTCTCTTTATATATATATATACAGTTTAATGTGTGTGAGAAGTTTTTCTTTCATTGTTCTGTCATTAATATTAATATGACGCCTCCCAAAACTGTATTTTGAGAAAGGAGAGAGAGCTGGACCCGTTTGAAGCCCACATCAATACAGTAGAGAAGACAAAGACAAGATGAGAAGAAATGGAGAATATATGAAGATCAGATAGAGATGCTGGCCTCCTGAGCTTTACTGTGTGTGTGTGTGTGTGTGTGTGTGTGTGTGTATGTGTGTGTGTGTGTGTGTGTGTGTGCGTGTGTATTTGTGTTTTGGATGTTTGATTTGTGCCTTTCTGATCTGTGTGTGTACATGTATAGTGTGTGTGTGTGTTTCATATATGGTGTGTGTGTTTCCTCTGTTATATATACTGCATGTGTGTGTGAGTGTGTGTGTGTGTTTTTCAGATGTTTGATTTGTGTGTTTCGGATCAGTATGTGCACATGTATGGTGAGTGTGTGTGTGTGTGTGTGTGTGTGTGTGTGTGTGTGTGTGTGTGTGTGTGTGTGTGTGTGTGTGTCTGTGTGTTTGTTTCGGATCTGTATGTGTACATGTATGGTGAGTGTGTGTTTCATCTCTATGTTTGTTTCTAATCTGTGTTTACTGTATGGTGTGTGTGTGTGTGTGTGTGTGTGTGTGTGTGTGTGTGTGTGTGTGTGTGTGTGTGTGTGTGTGTGTGTGTGTGTGTGTGTGTGTGTGTGTGTGTGTGTGTTTTTCAGATATTTGATTTGTGTGTTTCTGATTGTGTACATGTATGGTGAATGTGTGTGTTTCTAATTTGTGTGTGTAAATGTACAGTGCTATATGTGCGTGTGTCTAATATTTGTGTGTACGTGTATGGTGTGTTTGTGTGTCTTTGTGTGTGTGTTTCATCTTTATGTTTGTTTCTAATTTGTGTGTGTACTGTATTGTGTGTGTGTGTATGTGTGTGTGTTTTATGTGTATATGTGTACATACAGTATATGGTGTGTGTGTGTGTGTGTGTGTGTGTGTGTGTGTGTTTCTAATCTGTGTGTGTATACGTATGTACAGAGCTGTATGTCTGTGAGTTTCTGATCTCTGTATGTACATTTACGTTGTGTGTGTGTGTGTTTTCTGTGCACATATTTGTGCACAAATATGGTGTGTGTGTATGTGTGTGTGTGTGTTTTGGATCTGAGTGTGTACATGCATGGTGTGTGTTTGTGTGTGTGTTTCTGATCTGAGAGTGTACATGTATGGTGTGTGTGTGTGTTTGTGAACTGTGTGTGTGTGTGTGTTTGTGTGTGTCTGTGTGCGTGTGTGTGTGTGTGTGCGCGCAGGCGTGTGTGTGCCTGCGTGTGTGTGTGTGTGTGTGTGTGTGTGTGTGTTTTAATCTATATGTGCACATATATGGTCTGTGTGCCTGGTGTGTATGTGTGTTTCCAATCTGTTTGTGTATATGAATAGTGTGTGCGTGCGTGTATGTGTGTGTGCTTGAGTCTGCTGTGTGTGTGTGTGTTTGTAATCTGTGTGTGTGTTCATGTATAGTGTGCGTTTGTGTGTGTATTTTTTATGTATGATTTTTGTGTGTGTGTGTGCTGTGTATATGTGTGTTCTAATCTGTGTGTGTACATGTATGGTGTGTGTGTATGTGCGTGTGACTGCTGCTGTGTATGTGTGTTTCTGATGTCTTTGCCTGTAGTCATGTGTGTGTGTGTGTGGCAGCGTTGGCACGTGTGTGTCTTTGCTCAGAGCGACTCATGCTACTGAATGCACATCTCTGGCGCACACACACACACGCGCGCGCACACACTGTCAGTCATTCCCCCTGTGATCTCTCTTCTTCCTCTGCTCGTCTCAGTGCTGTTCTGTCTTCATCTCCTCCTCCTCCTCCTCTTTATTTCTCTCTCAGTCCTCGATTCTTGATACACTTGATGACAGATGAGTTTCCGCTCATAACTGCTTCTTGTCTGTCAAAAACTGCGACTGCTTTCCCTGAAACTGCCGCCTGTGAGTATTATCTGTCTCTGTGTGTGTGTTCAGATATCTAGAAGTCACCCGTTATTGTCATGTGTTGTGCTGTAGTTGTGTTTGCAGACGTGCACAAACGCATGCTTGGCTGCATATCAAGGACATGCTGCAAACAAAGCCAAAACCATCATTGAATATCTGTCCTTTGGCATCTTTTATTAGCGTATTTGCTGAAAGCTCACATAAGAATCCCTCAAATGTATTATGGATATTTTTAAAGATGTTTTTTTTATATTAATTATTATAATAAATTGTTTGTATTAAATTATTCATTCATTTATTTTTTTGTTTATTCATTTATTTGTTTTTTCATTAATTTATTTATTCATTTATTTATTTGTTTACTTATTCATTTATTTATTTGTTTATTCATTCATTCATTCATTCAATTTTTTGTTTATTCATTCATTTATTTGTTTATTCATTAATTTATTCATTCATTCATTCAATTTTTTGTTTATTCATTCATTTATTTGTTTATTCATTAATTTTTTATATATTTATTCATTTATTTATTTATTTATTTATTTATTCATTTATTTATTTGTTTATTTATTCGTTTATTTATTTGTTTATTCATTTATTCATTCATGCATTCATGTATTTATTTATTTATTCATTTATTTATTTGTTTTTTTTCATTTATTCATTTTTATTCATTTATTAATTTGTTTATTAATGTATTTATTTGTTTTTTCATGTATTTATTTGTTTATTCATTCATTTATTCATTTGTTTATTAATTAATTAATTTGTTTATTTATTTATTAATGTATTTATTTGTTTATTCATTTATTTGTTTTTTAAATTTATTTATTAATTTATTAATTAATTAATTTGTTTATTCATTTATTTATTTATTTGTTTAAGAATTAATTAATTTGTTTATTTATTTATTCATGTATTTATTTGTTTATTCATTTATTTATTTGTTTGTTTGTTTATTTATTTGTTTGTTTGTTTATTCATTCATTTACTTGTTTATTCATTCATTTATTTGATCATTCATTTATTATCTTTTAAAGGCATATTTTTTTGGATCCCAGTTGCTTTAGATGATAAGAAATTCATCAAATATATTATTAAAGATGTTTTTTTAATATTTTCTAATAATTTGTGTTTTTTTTCCATTTATTCATTCATTCATTAGTTCGTTCAATCATTTATTTTATAAATTAATTTATTAATTAATTTATTCATGCATTTATTTATTCATTCATTTATTAGTTTGTTTACTTATGTATTAATTCATTTATTTATTCAATAATTTATTAATTCATTTGTTTCTTAGTTTAGTTATCTTTTAAATGCAAATTTGCTTGGAGCTCAGTTGCTTTAGTTTAGATGATAATAAATTTGTCAAATGTATTTTAGATATTTTTAAAGATGATTTTTAATATTAATTGTTATATGATTTTTATTTATTTATTTATTTATTTATTTATTTATTTATTTATTTATTTATTTATTTATCTATCTTTTAAAGACATATTTGCTTGGAGCTCACTTGTTTTAGATGATAAGAAATTCATCAAATGTATTTATAGACACATACATTTATAAATATTTATAATAATATTTTGTCAGATATTATCACAAAGATGTTTTTAATATTAATTATTATAATAATTTGTATTTATTTAAATATTAATTTATTTATTCATTTGTTTATTTATTCTTTCATTTATTAATCTATTCATTTATTTATTTATAATTTATTCTTTTTATGAACAATTTATCTTTTTAATGCATATTTGCTTGGAGTTTAGTTACTTTATATGATAAGAAATTAGTCAAATGCTTTTAGATATTTTTAATAATTTTTTTACGAATTAATTAATTTATTTATTCAGTCATTATTTATTTATTTATTTTATTTATGCATTAATTAATATTAATTTTAGTTTATATTCTAATTAAGTTTAGTTTTTTATATAGTAGTTGATTATCATGCTCATTTTTACCGTTTTTTTTGCTAGAAAAAAAATATTTACATGAAGCTCAGTTGCACAAAGTATTGCAATTTTGAATAATAAATTCATTAGTGAGTTATTTTTTATATTTTAGAGCAATATATACATATTATTCATCATATTTATTACATCTAATATCTTATTTATTTTGTAAATGTATGCATTCATTTTGTTTCTATTTTAGAACAAAACTGACCAAAAATTATAATTTTCTTATATTGATTATTACTTATACTAATTGATTTATTATTTTATTAGTATTTGTTTCACTATAAAAGCATCATGTATGCATCCATCAAGGACATCTCTGTTTTACCATGTTTTTATCAGGCCAATTGTGCATCACTGTACTGCTCTTACATTCCATTTGCTTGTTAATTAGTGTATTGATTTAAACATGGTTTAAATTGCTAATTGAGTTTGGTCTCAAGGTGAATCACAAATCATTAACCTTGTACCACCATGATATATAATATTACCATGTTCTTTTAGACATAATACATATTTAGACACTATTGTTTTCTTTAATTATCTATCTATCTATCTATCTATCTATCTATCTATCTATCTATCTATCTATCTATCTATCTATCTATCTATCTGTCTGTCTGTCTGTCTGTCTGTCTGTCTGTCTGTCTGTCTGTCTGTCTGTCTGTCTGTCTGTCTGTCTGTCTGTCTGTCTGTCTGTCTGTCTGTCTGTCTGTCTGTCTGTCTGAAAAAAAATTCCCATTATGTAATCCAGATTTTATAATCCATTACTAGGATTTTGCTATCATTATACCATGGCATCGATGACTCTGTATGTTTGAATGAGTCAGTGTTTGGCAGAGTATGAGGGATATGAGCTGTGACATCAGCATATCTGGATGTGTTTACATGTTTGAGGGCATGTCGTTAGTTCACGTCTCACACTTTTTCTGCTAGTAACATTTGTAATAGCCGTAAAACATGCGTGCTGGACAGGTTTGTTGTTAAAGGGTGTGTTAAGTGTCGCTTTAATTCAATTATTGATCCAGGGGCTCTAAACTGCTGATTGATGATAATGTGGAGGATTTGGACTCGGCTGTTATAGTGTATGCTAATACTAGATGGTGTTTTTTTAAGGGTTAAAAAAATACAGTCCCTACAATAGAGGGTTGTTTTATATTTCATTTTCACATAGATTCCCCAGTTCCCCAGATAATAATTTAAAAATTCTTTACATTTATATAGTGTTTTTCTGGACACTCAAAGCGCTATACACTTTCTTGTGAGGGAATCTTCTCATCCACCGCCAGTGTGCAGCATCCACCTGGATGACGCAATGGCAGCCATATTGACAGCACTACACACCATCTGATTGGTGGAAAGGAGACCGTTATGAAGACAATTATGATGTGGGGACGGTTAGAAAGCCGTGATAGACAGAGGCTAGTGGGCAGATTTGGCCAGGATACCGGGGTTAAACCCTCTACTCTTTTTCGAAGGACATCCTGGGATCTTTAATGACCACAGAGAGTCAGGACCTCGGTTTAACGTCTCATCTAAAAGACGGTGCTCACTGAGCGGTATAGAGTCCCAGCTGGAGCATTAGGACCCACACGGACCACAGGTTGAGCGCCCCCTGCTGGTCTCACTAACACCACTTTCAACAGCAACCAAGTGTTCCCATGTGGTCTCCCATCCAGGTACTGACCGGGTGCAGCCTTGCTTAGCTTCAGTGGGCGACCATGTAAAAATGTAACCTAATATTTATTTATTTAGTATCTACTCATATTGAAATATTAAGTTGTTTTGAAGTTATTATTATGTAATAGGTTTTTATCTGTATTGATCTTGGCATGAAACAGCCATAAGTTGCTGAATTGGCGGTAAATAAACAAATATATGAGTTTAATATCTCATGTTTAAATTAGCATATTATTATATTAGTTAAAATTTTGAAAAAATACAAATGAGATTTTATTTAGTTTATTACAGGGGCATTGCTGGACATGAAGCTCTACTGTGGCACAGCTCCCCCTAAAAATATATATAAAGAACAGTATTATGGTTATTATACAATTATTATTCTAAATAAATAACAGAAATTAATCCTAAATGTACCGGGAAAACAAGAAAAAAAAAAAAAAAAAACAGAACTCGAGTGATGCTAAGGTAATTTAAGAAATTTTTTGCATGAATATTAATTTAGTTTGAATGAAATTCTCTAGACAATTTTATAGAATACTAAAAAATTTTATTTATAAATTTATTATAATTATGACTGGCAGCTAGCTCTATGCAACTCTCGCATGATCGCCCACTGAAGCTAAGCAGGGCTGCGCCCGGTCAATATCTGGATGGGAGACCACATGGGAAAGCTAGGTTGCTGCCGGAAGTGGTGTTAGTGAGGCCAGCAGGGGGCGCCAAACCTGCGGTCTTTGTGGGTCCTCATTCCCCAGTATAGTGACGGGGATTCTATACTGCTCTGTGAGTGCCGTCTTTCAAATGAGACGTTAAACTGAGGTCCTGACTCTCTGTGGTCATTAAAAATCCTTCGAAATGTCCTTCGAAAAAGACTTAGGGGTTTAACCCTGGCATCCTAGTCTCTGTCCATCAAAGCCTCCCAACCCTCCCCATATCATAATTGGCTTCTTCACTGTCTGCTCTCCACCAATCAGCTGGTGTGTGGTGTGTGGTCTGGCGCAAAATGGCTGCCGTCGCGTCATCTAGGTGGATGCTGCACACTGGTGGTTGATGAGGAGAACCCCCCCCCCTATGTGTAAAACACTTTTAAGTGCCCAGAAAAGCGCTATATAAATGTAAGGAATTGTTATTATGTGTTGTCTTAGACCCAACTCATGGCCGAGAATTAGGTTTTTTAAGTCAAACCTTAATAAAGTCCCGGCTGGGCCAGTTGGCATTTCTGTGTGGAGTTTGCAAGTTCTCCCCGTGTTGGCGTGGGTTTCCTCCGGGTGCTCCGGTTTTTCCCACAGTCCAAACACAAGCGCTAAAGGGGAATTGAATAAACTAAATTGGCTATAGTGTATGTGTTTAAATGAGAGTGTATGGGTGTTTACCAGTACTGGGTTGTTACTGGAAAGGCATCCGCTGCATAATGCATACGCTGGTTTGCAATTGAACTCAATAGTTGGCGGTGCATTACGCAGTGGCGACCTCTGAATTAGAGACTAAGCCGAAGAAAAATAAATGATTGAATCTTCAAATTAGCCTGATACAAAAATAATCACACAAAAAAATGAAAGAAATTTTACAAATTAGCCTTGAAATTTTACAATAAATAAAATATATTTGACAAAGTTTCTGTCTAAATAATGCTTAAAAACAAGAAGTGAATAATAGCTTCTTATTTTTCAAATCATGATTAAAATCTTGTGGCGGTCGTATGTAGTTTGATATTTTTAGTCCACATCATGCCAAATTAGCATTGAAATGTCACGAAATGTCACGAAAGTTGTGGCATTTTTGCCTTGTAGTCCAAATCAGGTTTAATGTTGCTCCAGCTTCTGCATGTTTTAAAGTAAAAAAGCTTCTGCTTAAACAATAATTGTGTCTTTGAGTTTGTCCTACAGTCGCTATTTCGAGCATTAAATTATTTTCTATTCATTTTTCTGCCTTATATTGTCTCTGGGGTTAGTCAGTAGTAATTATAGAGTGTGTGTATGTGTGTGTATATGTGTGTGTGTGTGTGTGAGACTGCTGTCCCCTCCGGCTGACTGACTCATGTGTGTGTTTGTGTGTGAGCTGTGCACATCTGGGTGATTCTTGGACTGTCCTTTTTCGTTTAAATCAGTGTGTCAGACTCTGGAGACGTGATGATTTTCGACTGAGATGTTGGGAATATGAGCATCCTGATGCAAGATCCTGCTAAAACCTGCTTTACAGTGCAATTAGTTGCTTACGATGGACTCCATGCACAATAACTGGTTAACCCTCCACACCAAGTAAAGGAATAAAGGATATTCAGGAGGTTGTTATCACAGAATGAAGCCTGACAGGTTTATCAGCAGGCCAACACAAAGTGAAACACTGTTGTTTGAGACTGAAGGGTGTTATTCTGTGAAAACAACCGTGCTGGATGTACTTTATCCTGTTTATTACCAGTGGTGGGACTCACAGGTACTCACAATACAGTATTATCATCATATTTTGACCACTGATTTTTAAGACTGATGGGTGTTATTCTGTGAAAACAACCGTGCTGGATGTACTTTATCCCGTTTATTACGAGGGGTGGGACTCACAGTTACTCACGATACAATATTATCATGATATTTTGACCACTGTTGTTTAAGACTAAAGGGTTTTATTCTGTGGAGACAACCGTGCTGCATGTACTTTATCCTGCTTATTACTAGTGGTGGGACTCAGGTACTCACAAGACAATAATATCAGGAAATTTTGACCACTAGTTTTTAAGACTGATGGGTGTTTTTCTGCGAAAACAACCATGTTGGGTGTACTTTATCCCGCTTATTACTAGGTGTGGGAATCACGAGACTCACGATACAATAATGTTATGGTATTTTGACCATTTTTGTATTAGACTAAATAGTGTTATTCTGTGAAAACAACCGTGCTGGATGTACTTTATCCCGCTTATTACTAGGTGTGGGACTCATGGGTACTCATGATACAATATTATCATGAAGTTTTGACCACTGATTTTTAAGACTTAAGTGTTTTATTCTGCGAAAACCGTGCTGGATGTACTTTATCCCGTTTATTACTAGGAGTGGGACTCACAGGTACTCACGATACAATATTATCATGATATTTTGACCACTGTTGTTTAAGACTGAAGGGTTTTATTCTATGGAGACAACCGTGCTGCATGTACTTTATCCTGCTTATTACTAGTGGTGGGACTCAGGTACTCACAAGACAATAACATCATGAATTTTGACCACTAGTTTTTAAGGCTGATGGGTGTTTTTCTGCGAAAACAACCTTGTTGGATGTACTTTATCCCACTTATTATTGGTGTGGGAGTTACTAGACTCAAGAGACAATAATATCATGGTATTTTGACCAATGTTGTATTAGACTAAATAGTGTTATTCTGTGAAAACAACCGTGTTGAATGTACTTTATCCCGCTTATTACTAGGTGTGGGACTCATAGGTACTCATGATACAATATTATCATGAAGTTTTGACCACTGATTTTTAAGACTGAAGTGTTTTATTCTGCGAAAACCGTGCTGGATGTACTTTATCCTGTTTATTATTAATGTTGGGACTCACAGGTACTCACGATACGATATTATCACAATATTATCACTCCGATATATTGTGATATCAGTGATTGTGCAATATATATATCATAAGTAAACCATTTACAATATATCCTGATATCTGTAAATCAAGAGAAAAAAATGCATCAAAATATGTATTTTTTTTTATTACCAGCACATTTTATAGAATTGCAAAACTGCACAGCTGTCAAGCAAGCTTAAAATGCTGATGTGCCGAGAGCATTTTGTGTCAGAAAAAGGTCACATCTCTAAATTAGTCTGCGAAAACAACCGTGCTGAATGTACTTTATCCTGCTTATTACTAGGGGTGGGACTCACAGGTAAACTCACGCTAAAAAATATTATTACGATATTTTGTTCTCAATAACGATATATCATAATAATATAGTATTGTAAGTTTACGTTTACGCACCTCGTACGTTTACGAGGTGATTTGAAGTTCCCGGGGGAGCCTGTGTTATTTAGCAGTGGTTATCTGGGAATAACATATGTTGGAATATTGTGACTGACCCATTCACAATCGAGTATTATGTATTGAGCATTTATGTTATTTTTTAAAATATCATATATAAATAGTTTTCTTATAAATAATTATAAATAAATTAAATAAATAAATGTGTTTTTAGATGTTATATAACTATAACAATTTAAATATATACAAATATATCAGCATCAAAAACAGTGCTTATAAAAAGAAAGTCATCATAATCTGTGAATATCTATAGCTTTACTCACCCTGCTTTCAAAAGACTTGCAGAATAAATTTGTAGAAAAGCACAGATTATGAGAGGCTAAAAAAATAATTTAAAGGCTGGAAAAGTTATTTGGATTGTGATTTGATTTCAGAGATAATTATTTCAAAGGGATTAGCATTTCATCCGAAAGACGGCACTCACGGAACAGTTTAGATTCCCCATCAATATACTGGAGCATTAGGACCCACACAGACCATGTGAGAATGTAATGTAATTTTTATTTATTTGTTTATGTGTTTATTTATTTAGTATCTACTCTATGAAGTTGTTTTTAAAGTTGTTATTGCGTACAATGTTTTCATCTGTATTGATCTTGCCATGAAGTAGCCATAAGTTGCTGATTTGGCAATAAATTCACAAACAAAATGTTTGACTTTAGTATCTTATGTTTAAATTTAACAATGATTTTTTGTTTGTTTTTTAAGTTAAAATTTTACAAAACTACAAATCAGATTTCATTTAGTTTATTATTTAAAATAAAACGATAAATTCATATTGTGAATCGAATCAAAAAATTAATTTTCGCTTTCATTAAGTTTTTAAATATTTTAAAATTTTATTTTATTTTATTTTATTATAAATTTTTAATTTTATTTACTTCACACTAGCGGTCAAGGTGATTTGAAGTTCCCGGAAGAGCCTGGGTTATTTAGCAGCGATTATCTGGGAATAACATAACTTAAAATGTTGCGACTGACCAATTCACAATTGAGTATTATGTATTGAGCATTTATGTTGTTTTTAAAATATCATATATGAATTGTTTTCTTATAAATAAATTAATAAATGTATTTTTAGATTTTAGAAAGTAATTATTTCAAAGGGATGTGATGATTTTCTATAGGCACTGTATATATGTAAATTACACCATTTTTATTTCACTAACTTACTAGGTGCTGAATGTGAAAACACCAGAGAAAACTCAACACCACCATCTAATCGACTGTAAAAAAATTGATTTTGTTATTCAAGCAAATAGTATATTAACATTTTGCCAATATATCAGTATAAGCATTCATATATTAATATAATAATGCCACTGAAAAAAACAATATATGTATATTTATATATATATATATATGCAACCCTTTTGTTCTCTCAAAGAGTTTTATCAGTTGTATCTTTAAAAAAATCATAAATACATTCATCTCTAAATTATAGTCCAGTACTTGGATTTGTTTGTACCTTTGCATGTCTGCACGCAGAGATACACAACGCGCTCAGTGAACTCAGACCGTGTCCTTGCTCAGGGAGTTTCCTGTAGACACACAGCCCTCAACCAATCACTGCGCAGTTTAGGCAGCGTGTCATAACTGCTGGCTAGCGCTAATGATCCTCCTGCCCTCCGACCCCAGTGAACCTCCGGCTGTGTCCGCAGAGACGCTACAGCAGCAGCCCACGGCCTCCTCAGACGACGGATCCGATCAGACACTAGCACTGCCGGACAGAGGTTTTAACTACGCTAAAACAGGCTCTACAGATGAGCCCTCAGAAGAGAACGATAGACTGGGCCTGTCTTTACTGTTCTTAGCAGTGTTGTAACTGTTAGATTTACTATTCAGTTACTACTCAATGCACATCAGATTATATGACTAGGGAGGAACTTTGTACAGCATTGAACAAAACTTTTTTTCCCTGTTTGTTCAAGCTACTTATTTAAAATGAGCTTAATTAACACAATTCTTGAGATTTTTTGAGGACAGCTTAATTTTTTATGTTCAATCCACTTAAATTTGTTTGTGTTGGGACAACATGAATGAATTTTGTGGAACCCTGCATTATTTAAAGTGTAATTTTGGTCCTTTTCATTTTACAAACACCTCACTAAAACTTGTACTATCTAGTAAAACTGAGGTCAAGTTAAAAAAACATAAAACGTGTTCAGTGATTCACCACTAGAGGGCAATCTGAACGAATCATTTACATTTTATAACATTATGCAGATCGCTCCCCAGTGGCTAACGATTAAATTTACAAAATGTTTTAAAACGGGTATGATTTAACAAAGTTCACTGAAATCATGTGACCTTCTCAATTTGATCTGAGCTCTAAAGCACTGATTCGAAACTGAAATTAAAGATTCGTAAACGTTTCGAAGCTTCATGAAGCAGTGCTACAACAACCAACGGCAATTCGTAACTTTTTTTATTTAGTGACGGATTTGTATGAATTCGTACAATCTAATTCGTACAATTTAGCATGATTTGCTCATCACACAATGATAGTTGGGTTTAGAGGCGGGGTTGCGTGTCACCCCTCATTTATAAAGTCATACATTTTCATACGACTTTTCTGTACGAATTAGCCACTAAACTGACAAAACGTAAAATACTTACGTTTCCTCGTGAGATCAGGCTGATGAAAACAGCCATAACTACAACACTAGCAGTGTTGGTCAGGGCGAAACAAAACTTTGCAATGTTACTGTGGCTGTATTGGAAATCGCCGCCCTATACCTTTAAATAGTGCACTATTTGATGGATTGTCTATTTGTAGAGGCGTCTGAAACCATACAGGATATTCTGAAGTGCACTCAATCAGTCCCACAATGCACTGCAATCACAATTGCACAACCCACGTACATTTAACAGCTAGAAAATTCCCATAATGCACTGTGAGAATTTTTGCAGAATACATTTCTGTGTTTAAACCCAAGATGGCGTTCACAGCGCAATCCTATCAGTGTAAGTTTCTAAATAAAATATTGCTTAATTAAAGTAACATTCGTATTCATGACAGAATTAAAAAGACTTCCTTTCTTTACTAATAGACAGCTTGCTAAGTGGTAAATACCTATCACTGGGTATGATCGAGAAGATTATGATCTGTTCCAGGGATTTATCAGCCAGCGAAACACAAACAAAACAACATCCCCTATTTACATTCACTTCAAGAGGACTATGTTAGTGGACTAATGTAAGGAATAGTGTGTATAGTGTATGTGCTACTTAAATAGGCCAATTTGCAACAGGTGGAACTCTAATCCGTGCATTGGGTTGTGGGAAATGTAGTCTTGTTTTTTTGTCAGATTTTAATTTCATTTGTTGCTTCAAATCAAGGTTTGCAATGATGCGATTCCTCTCGATTCCATTTGGTTTGGTTCATGGCTAATACCAGTTTAAACAAAACTTCATTTTTGAATGGATGACTGGAAAATATGCAGTACGTCCAGTTTGAAGGCACTGGGATACGGGCAGCATTAGTGCGCTCCAATAGGAACTTTTATTGCATTGAATGTGGCTGTATCACAATTGTCTCCAGGAGGTTGTTTATAGAGTGTAGAAGTTTGTGTACATGAAAGAAAATCAAAATGCTTCTTTACTAATAGACAGCTCGCTAGGTGTTATATTACTATTACAGGGTCTGACTAAGAAGTTTAAAGTCAAATCCATCTGAGGGATTTATCAACTAGCAAAACATAAACAAAGCAACATCCCTACTTCTTTACATTCACTTCTATGAGTGGACTTAATTAGTGGACTAATGTAGAGAATAGTAATTTAGGGGCGATATTGGATACAGCATGTGTAAAATAGGCTAATTTGGAACAGGTGGCACTGTAATCAGTGCAATGGATTGTGGGAAATGTAGTCTTGTGTTTTTGTCAGATTTTCATTCACTTCGTTGCTTCAAATCAAGGTTTGTAGTGATGTGATTCCTCTTAATTCCATTTGGTTTGGTTCATGGCTAATACCACTTTAAAAAAAGAATTCATTTTTGAATGAATGACTGAAAAATATACAGTACCTCCAGATTGAAGGCGCTGGCGCATATGGGCAGCATTATTGCGCTCCAATGGGAATTTCTGTTGCATTTCAACTTAAAGCCTCAATGTGGGCTGTGTCACAATTGTCTCCAGGAGGTTGTTTATGGATTGTAAATGTTTGTGTACATAAAAGAATTCAAAAGTCTTTGTTTCTTTACTAATAGACAGCTCGCTAAGTGTTAAATTACTATCACAGGGTCTGACGAAGAAGTTTAAAATCAAATCCGTCTGAGGGATTTATCAACCAGCAAAACATGAGCAAGGCAACATCCCTACTTCTTTACATTCACTTCTTTGAGTAGACTATATTAGCAGACTAATGTAGAGAATAGTAAATGAGGGGCGATTTCAGGTACAGCATGTGTAAAATAGGCTAATTTGGAACAGGTGACACTGTAATCAGTGCAGTGGGTTGTGGGAAATGTAGTCTTGTGTTTTTGTCAGATTTTCATTCACTTCGTTGCTTTTAATCAAAGTTTGTAACAATGTGATTCCACTCGATTACGTTTGGTTTGGTTCATGGCTCATACCACTTTTTAAAAGACTTTATTTTTGAATGAATGACTGAAAAAATATACCGTACATCCAGATTAAAGGCACTGGGATATGGGCAGTATTAATGTGTTCCAGTGGAAACTTCTCTTGCATGTCAACTTGAAGCCTGAATGTGGGCTGTGTCACAATTGTCTCCAGGAGGTTGTTTATTGAGTGTAGATGTTTGTGTACATGAAAGAATTCAAAAGTCTGCGTTTCTTTTCTAATAGTTACCTCGCTAAGTGTTAAATAACTATGACAGTTCTGACCAAGAAGTTTAAAATCGAATCTATCTGAGGGATTTATCCAACGCAATCTCAAAGCAATTCGTAACTTTTTGATTTAGTGGCTAATTCGTATGAATTCAAACGATCTAATTCGTACAATTTAGTACGATTTGCTTATCACCCAATGACAGTTGGGGTTAGGGGTGGGGTTGGGTGCCACGCCTCCTTTTTAAAATCGTACATTTTCGTACGACTGAACTCAGCCACCAAACTGACAAAACGTAAAATACCTAAGTTTCCTCTTAAAATCAGCCTGATTTATCAACTAGCAAAACATAAGCAAAGCAACATTCCTTCTCTTTTACTTCCACTTTTTCGAGTGTAAAATATTAGTGGACTACTGTAGGGAATAGTAAATAGGGACGCTTTCAGATACAGCATGTGTTAAATAGGCGGATGTGGAAGAGGTGAAATTGTAATCAGTGCAGTGGGTTATGGGAAATGTAGTCTTGTTTTTTTCAGATTTTCATTCGTTTTGTTGCTTTAAATCAAAGACTGTAATGACGTGATTCCTCTCGATTATGTTTGGTTTGGTTCATGGCTCAAACCACTTTTCAAAAGACTTAATTTTTGAATAAATGACTGGAAAATATACAATACATCCAGATTGAAGGCGCTGGAATATGGGCAGCATTAATGTGCTCCAGTGGAAACTTCTGTTGCATGTCAACTCGAAGCCCACATGTGGGCTGTGTCACAATTGTCTCCAGGAGGTTGTTTATAGAGTTTAGGCATTTGTATACCTGAAACAAATCAGAAGTCTTTGTTTCTTTACTAATAGACAACTCGCTAAGTGTTAAATAACTATAACAGCTCTGACCAAGAAGCTTAAAATCAACCAGCAAAACATAAACAAAGCAACATCCCTTCTCGTTTACACTGACTTCTTTAAGTGGACTAATATAGGGAGTATTAAATGAGTATATAAGGGGGGATTTCAGATACATCATATGTGTGTATGTGCTTAAATAGGCTAATGTGAAACAGGTGGCACTGTAATCAGTGCAATAGGTTATGGGAAATGTAGTCTTGTGTTTTTGTCAGATTTTTTTTAAACTAATAACAGCAGAAATGTTTTTAATTCATGAATTAAATTTAATAATGTATTTATTAATTAATTCATACATTCATTAAAATCATTTTAAATTGATTTATTATTAATAATTAATTTATTACATTTGATTTTTATATTATTTTAATAATATTGAAAAATAAAATGTATGAATATTATTTTTATTTTTATTATTATTATTATTTTATTATTATTATTATTATTTTTATTTTTATTATTATTATTATTATTATTATTATTATTATTATTAAATCAGAACAAATCAGAAGTCTTTGTTTCTTTACTAATAGACAACTCGCTAAGTGTTAAATAACTATAACAGCTCTGACCAAGAAGCTTAAAATCAACCAGCAAAACATAAACAAAGCAACATCCCTTCTCGTTTACACTGACTTCTTTAAGTGGACTAATATAGGGAGTATTAAATGAGTGTATAAGGGGGGATTTCAGATACATCATATGTGTGTATGTGCTTAAATAGGCTAATGTGAAACAGGTGGCACTGTAATCAGTGCAATAGGTTATGGGAAATGTAGTCTTGTGTTTTTGTCAGATTTTTTTTAAACTAATAACAGCAGAAATGTTTTTAATTCATGAATTAAATTTAATAATGTATTTATTAATTAACTCATACATTCATTAAAATCATTTTAAATTGATTTATTATTAATAATTAATTTATTACATTTGATTTTATATTATTTTAATAATATTGAAAAATAAAATGTATGAATATTATTATTATTTTTATTATTATTAATATTTTATTATTATTATTATTATTATTATTATTATTATTATTAAATCAGAACAAATCAGAAGTCTTTGTTTCTTTACTAATAGACAACTCGCTAAGTGTTAAATAACTATAACAGCTCTGACCAAGAAGCTTAAAATCAACCAGCAAAACATAAACAAAGCAATATCCCTTCTCGTTTACATTGACTTCTTCAAGTGGACTAATATAGGGAGTATTAAATGAGTATATAAGGGGGGATTTCAGATACATCATATGTGTGTTTGTGCTACATAAATAGGCTAATGTGAAACAGGTGGCACTGTAATCAGTGCAATAGGTTATGGGAAATGTAGTCTTGTGTTTTTGTCAGATTTTCATTTACTTTGTTGCTTCAAATCAAGGTTTGTAAGGATGTGATTCTTCTCGATTCTGTTTGGTTTGGTTCATGGCTCATACCACTTTTTAAAAATTTTATTTTTGAATGGATGACTGAAAAGTACACAGTACGTCAGGATTCAAGGCGCTGAGATGAGGGCAGCATTAATGCGCTTCGTTGGGAACTTCTGTTGCATGTCAACTCGAAGCCCGAATGTGGGCTGTGTCACAGTTGTCTCCAGGAGGTTGTTTATGGAGTGTAGAGGCGGACAGCGATGACTTGTATGGAGGGTTTCCACAACGCCACCTACTCCTCCAAAAGACACTTTCTGTCATTCTGTCTCTCCCACTCTTCCTCGCTGCTAACCCGAAGGCTAAATTGGCCATCTCCATGTAAATATGAGGCTTTGGTGTGGTTTAATTACTATGGGGAAGACTGAAGATGGAGCATGTGATTTGAGGGAGGAGAGAAGGGGGGATGCTGCTGAAGTTCAGATCATTCAGGATTGACCTTGTTGTATGTTTTTGTGGTTTAGGGAAAGAGGAATAAACCCGGAGTGGAGTCCGTCGGGTCTCCGGATTCAGGAAGAGGAAGAGGGGAGAAAAAAGCCATCAAGTAGGTGCAAGGATATTTATTTTATTCATTGGGGGTGTTTTTTTTTTTTTTTTTTTTTTTTTTTTTTTGCAAGATCGTTGTGTTGGAGTGAAATCTGATTGTATGGATCACATGACTCTAATCTGTTATCTTCACATATAAGGAAATCAGTTCAGTAGTTTGGTGGTGGCCCGTCAGAGGAAGCAAGAAGGCTCAAAATATGTAATTAATATATATATATATATATATATATATATATATATATATATATATATATATATATATATATATATATATATATATATATATATATATATATATATATATATAAGTATACATATATTTATATGCTGAATTTAAATGTAATGTAAAAAACATTTAGATTAATGTAAAATTTTTGAATTATTAAATAAAATAGTGTAATATATTTTTATTGCACACAACATTTGTTGTTATTTTATAATTTTATTATTAATTGTGTTTTTATCCTACTATTTTGTTATTTGTTATTTTGTAATTTAACAACTTAAATTTAAAAAATGTAAAAAGTATATAATTAATTTAATTAATTCTAAAAATGTAATTTGATTTCTCTTTAATTCATATTTTATATATTGTAATTTTATTATTATTATTACTTTTATTATTATTATTATATCACATAATATGGCATAAAATGTGCAAAAATTCTATAAAAAAATGTATGATTTATTATTGTGTATTTTACCAGCCTCAGATTAATATTAGTGATTTTTATTGATTATTATTATTATTATTATTATTATAAATTTGTTCATTGATGCATTCAAATGAAATTATTTGTCATTAAAAAATAACAGATTTTATTTTTTGTTATTAAAAAATAAAATGAACAAATCTTCTTCTTATTATTATTATTATTATCAATTGATGATTGTTATTATTATAATTATTATTATTATTATTATTTATATTATTATTATCAATTGATGATGATGATGATGATTAATATTATTATTATTATTATTATTATTATTATTATTATTATTAAATCAAACAATATAACATAAAATGTTATGTGCAAAAATTATATTAAAATTTTTATACTTTATTATTGTATATTTTACCAGCCTCAGATAAATCCGAATAAGAATAACAAAACAATAATAATAAATTTGTTCATCGATGCATTCAAATGAAATTATTTGTCATTGAACTAATAACAGCAGAAATGTTTTTAATTCATAAATTAAATTTAATAATGTATTAATTAATTGATTCATACATTAATTAAAATCATTTTAAATTGATTTATTATTAATAATTAATTTATTACATTTCATTTTTATATTATTTGTAATAAAATTGAAAAATAAAATGTATGAATCTTATTATTATTATTATTATTATTATTATTATTATTATTAAATCATACATTATAGCATAAAATGTTATGTGGAAAAATTATATAAAATATTATATGCTTTATTATTGTGCATTTTCCCAGCCAGTTTAATAATAACTATAATGATAATGATAATAATAATAATAATAATAATAATAATAATAATAATAATAATAATAATAATAATAATAATAATAATTTGTTATTTTTATTGTTATTTAATTTAATTTATTAATATTATTATTAGTAGTAATTTATTATTATCATTATTAATTTATCATATTATTATTATGATTATTTATTTTATTTATTATTTATATTTATTATGATTTATTTGTTTATTTGTTTATTATTATTATTTATACTATTATTTATATTATTATTATTATTATTATTATTATCATTATTATTATTATTGTTATTATTAATATTATTATTATTATTATTATTATTAATGTTTTTTCTATAAATAAGCCTCTCAGAAAAATCCCCCTCATGGATCACTACCGCCCTTTAATCATGACTTCCTTTCCATTTCATTCACCATTTACAGTCTAGACTTGCTTTGAAGAAAAAGAAAAAAAGACCCTACAAAAGTACAAGACCAATTAACTGCATTCATAATGAGCGGCGCTCTCGGCTGCTGGCATTTATTCGGGACGCCTCCATTCGGGCTCTTTTGACGGCGGGTGACTCTAAAGAGCCTTTGATTGAGGATTCGGGACGTTTCAGCTCTGCGGGACGCTGCGTTTTCCATTGTTTCGCCCGTCAGATGATCACATGCGTTTTTGTTTACGACACAGTTATTCCTGGAGACGCTGTAGAAGTTGTTTTGATGCTGTTTTGGACTAACGAGTGCACTGAATTTGAAGCTTGCAGGTGCTTGTGGATATCTGTGTGTGGATTAATAACAAATGATGTTTTCTTTCCAATCGCAGGTTCACCAGATATCTTCGCATTTCCATTGACCGCTAACCTGTTCTGTTTGTTGAACATTGATTTTAAGCATCAGATATTGTGTTCAGTAATGCATTTTTAGTCAAGAACAGCTTTCTTATGCTCTCTCTCTTGAATCCTAACAAACGCACAGGTTGATTATTCATCATTTGGTGAAATGTCTGTAATATCAGTGGGTGATTTTGTTCTGTTTCCTCCCTTTTTCGACACTGCCTGTCCTGGATGGAGACGAGCAGATCGCCTGTATGTGATGAAATGAATGGTTTTTGTTCCTCTGACTTGTGTGTGTGTGTGTGTGTGTGTGTCTCTTCAGTGATTTAGACAGAGACTTTTGGAATAACAATGACAGCAGTTCAGTGCAGCAGCGCTGGAGCTCATACCCGCCCAAGGAGTTTGTACTAAACATTTCTCCTTATGCCCCTTATGGAGACCCGCGCCTCACACTCAAGTGAGTCTCTGTTCAGGCTGGTAAGAGACACAAACCCCCCCTGACCCACAACATACAGTATGTCTCACCCGAAACCCCTTCCTTTAACCAAATCCCACCCCAGGTCTGTGTTACCAGAATCAACCAGCAGCAGCAGATTAGCCCACTGAGACAGGAGAAAGACCGTCTGATGCTTTACATTGAAAAGTTATACACTGTTCAATGCTTGAATCTGATTGGCTGATGAGCATTCTAAGTTGTGCCGATATTTTCATGTGAACACACAGCACACCTGCCAACATTCGGACCCTAAAATCCGGGAGATGTTATCAGGGGGTGCATGCAAAGTGAAGAGCGGAGAGCGGGTATGAAGATGGTTGCGTGTTGGGTTCGGCGCACATGAGGACTGTACCAAAAAGCTGAGGAGCGAGGGGGTGGGGTGTGGGGGGGGTAGGGATGGGAGATGGGTCTGAAACACGGGAGACTCCCGTGAAAAACGGGAGTGTTGGCAGGTTTGACACACAGCTAAAGTAGTTCCGGCAAGTTTTGAGTGCATTATAGTTCCATATCGCTAAGCTAGTATTAGTTATACCGCATGAAAAAATGCAATATTAATCTATTATAAATACTGTAGTAATATTACAGAACTGTTGAATTCTTTATTCTGATTGGGTGATGAGCTTTCTAAGGTGTGCCATTATTTTCGTATAAATACACACAAATAAAGTAGTTCTGGCAAGTTTAATGCATTATAGTTCCATATCGCTAAGCTAATATTAGTTATACCACATAAAAAAAAATATTATTCTATTATAAATACTGTAGTAGTACTACAGGGCTGTTGGATGCTTGATTCTGATTGGTTGATGAGCATTCTAAGGTGTGCTGTTATTTTCGTATAAATGTACACAGCTAAAGTATATCCGGCAGGTTTTAGGTGCGTTAAAATTCCATAATGCTAGGCTAATATTAGTTATACCACATGAAAATATGCTATAATAATCTATTATAAATACTGTAGTAATACTACAGGGCTGTTAAATTCTTGATTCTGATTGGCTGATACGCTTTCTAAGTTGTGCCATTATTTTCGGATGAATTGACACAGCTAAAGTAGTTCCGGCAGGTTTTGAGTGCATTATAATTGCATATTGTTCGGCTAATTTTAGTTATCCCACTTAAAAAAATACTATATTAATCTATTATAAATACTGTAGTTATGCTACAGCACCATTGAATTCTTGATGCTGATTGGTGGATGAGCTTTCTACGGTGTGCCATTATTTTTCTATAAACTCACAGCTAAAGTAGTTCCGGCAGGTTTTGAGGGCATTATAATTCCATTTCGCTAAGCTAATATGAGTTATACCACAAGAAAAAAATACTACAATAATCTATTATAAAAACTGTAGTAATACTACAGGACTGTTGAATGCTTGATTCTGATTGACTGATGAGCATTTTGAGGTGTGCCATTATTTTTGTAGAAACACAGGTTTTAGCAGGCTTTGAGTGCATTAGAATTTTATATCACTACGGTAACTTCAGTTATACCACATAAAATATATATTCCAAAAAACTATATTAATCGATTGTAAACACTGTAGTAATACTACAAGGCTGTTGAATTTTGATTCTGATTGGCTGATGAGTTTTCTAAGGTGTGCTGTTATTTTCTTATAAACACACAGCTAAAGCAGATCCGGCAGGTTTTGAGTACATTATGCTGCGTTCACATCAGATGCGGATAAAGCGTCAAGTGTGAGTGATTTACAGGTTAAGTAAATGCAACGACGTGAATAGACATCCTGCGGCACGAATAACGCGTTTCGCGTGAATAAATCTGTGCGAGTTGAGTATTTTCGTGTTTGACGCTCTTAACGCGTATTGCACCTCGGAAAATCTGATTTTCAGCAGACATTCGCACCGCGTTAATGAACTATGCTTGCTCTTGTAGGGGAGTGATTATGATGCAAAGCCTGTTGTTGGTGTCCCAAGGGAAAATCCTCATGCCGACACCGGACAACAAATAAACAAACTGGGGTTGGCTCAGTCTGAAGCGATGCTGAAAGCCTCCATCATCTAGGTATAGTTTCTGGAGGAGCTGATGAACTCACAGAGCTGGGTGTACCTCTAAAAGGATCTAGTAGACACGGCGCCGTACAATCTACACTGTTTTTCAGCTTTCTTAAAGCACATAAAGTACAGCTACTATCTTAATAAAATCTATGTTAGCCATTTAGCAAAAAATGTACAGTCACCGAGCAGAAAGAAGGAAGCCCTGTGCATGACGTGAATCCACGTCTATTGTGAAGTGAATTTGACGCGCGAGTAAACTCAAAATGTTCACACATCTGTTTAAATGAATAGTGTGATTTATTCACGCATGCCGCTTCAGGTGTGAACACAACATTAGAATTCCATATCACTTTGCTAGTTTTAGTTTAACTGTTTTGGTAAATTTATCACATTGCTATGGTAATACAACAACTATATCAATATATACTAATGACCAGGGCCAGACGGAATCTGCGGACGTTTTTTGCTATTTCCGCGGAGAATTTTGGTAAAAATCTGCGGAATTTTGGTAAAAATCTGCGGATTTTTGCGGAATTACTTTGGGAGTATCCATCATAACTAAAACCTTAATATAGGAAATAAAAAGTAATAAATTACTGAATAAAAACTAAATAAATTCAGATTTACTCAAGTAAATAAACTGCAGAATCTGCAGAAATCTGCGGAATTCTGAGCGAGCAGATTCCGTGTGGGCCTATCCTGCAGTTTTATGATGACAAAAACCTGACAAATGTCTGAAATACTACATTTGAACAGTGTATTTAAGGGATAAACCAGCGCTTTTGAAAGCTTGATTCTGATTGGCTGATTCTAAGGTGTACCTCTATTTTCATATAAACACACAGCTAAAGTAGTTCCGGCAGGTTTTAAGCGCATTAAGATTTCGTGTAGCTAAGCTAATTTCAGTTATTATTGGTTTTTGATTTTAGCCTTCACATTAGAGTTATTAGCGAAGCAGAAAGTGTAAATTGAAGCTTGCATTTTTTAAATATTCACAACCAAGAAATGTACAAAAAAACTTAAAGATTAAAATGTGAAAGTTGTATTTTATGTTTAATAGAGGGAACAAGATTTAAAACAAAAAATAAACACAAAAAATGCACATTTCTGAATTTATCAAGCAGCAAAATATACATATAAAGGCTGAAATGAAAAATGCATTTCATTTTAACATTCAGAATGAGTCGGATTGTAAAATCTAAACACTATGCTTTTTATTTTCAACAGAATGAGGAGCGTAACCACTAACATGCAAGTTGAATTTCATTCTAACATTTAGATTAGAACAAGAAACAGCCCTGAAGAAAGAAACAACACCACAAACCTGCATGTTTTCAAACCACGCTTGGCGAATTTGTTCATTTCCCGGAGAATCATTCATCTTTTACAACAGTCCATCACAGTTTCTCGCTGACACAGACGAACAACTTGCGTTCTGCTGCGCTTGCTTTTTTTTGTGTATTTCACAACACGCTAATTCAGCCGTGTAACTAATTTTAGTGGCCGCATTTGATGAGTAGGCTCTGATAACAAAACTGTCCAGTTAGCAGTGTTAAAACTGTCCTGTTTGTGATTAGCATAGCTTGAAGGGATTTCTCAATCAGTCAATCAGCTAAAAAAGATTAATGAGAATAAAAACAGTAATATAGAGTATTAAATGATGCTGCGTTTTCTGATATAAATACATAAATGTTAAATATTAGTTATATATATATATATTTTTTTTTTAACTGTTAGCATTCATTATTTGTTAGCACAGTACGTGTCAGACGGTCAGTTAGCAGACTGTGGGCTTAGACTAACCCATATATTACTGTGCCCATCTCACCCGTTACCCAAATCCATTGAACCCAAATCCCTGGCAGGGCTGTATGATGAGGAAACATCCCATAATCAACTCTCCAAAACAAATATGAAGTCAATCTCACAGTATACTTGATCTGATTGTGTTCTGTCATATAAAATATACTGTAGTACGACTGTAAATATGTGAAGTGTGTAATTAAAAATACATAAATTAACCTCTCGTATGGTATGGTAATGGTAATGACTAAATTATTGATATAATCTAGAACTCATTGTAACATTGAGTATTATTCTGAGGATATAACGTCTTCATGTTTTTAATATTACAGCTTTTATAGTTTTTCAGTTTTAGTAATTTCAGTCAATTTCATAGATTTTTTTTTTAATTCTGAAGTGATTTTAGTTATTTATGAACTTATTTATTTAATATTTTACATATACATAAATACATACATACACACAATATTATATAATAAATATAATATAATATAAAATAAATATATAATATAAAATAATATAAAATGAAATAAAATAATATAATATAATATAATATAATATAATATAATATAATATAAATAATTTAATATAATATAATAATATAATATAATGTAATATAAAATAAAACAATATAATATAATATAATGTAATATAAAATAATATAATATAATATAATATAATATAACATATTATAATATAATATAATATAATGTAATATTAAATATTATAATATAATATAATATAATATAATATAATATAATATAATATAATATAATATAATATAAAATAATATAACATAATATAATATAATATAATATAATGTAATATTAAATAATATAATATAATTTAATTTAATATAATATAACATAACATAACATTACTTAATTTAATTTAATTTAATATAATATAATGTTTTCAGCATTTTAATTGATATTAGATGATGATCGTGCAGTGAAATTAGACCCCCCCCCCCCCCCCCCCCAACCATACATAAACATCATATATTTCAGGTTCATATTACAATACATTGTTATCATCAATAAAAAAAAATATATATATATATATAGTAAAAGATCCAACGTTGTGACAACCCTTTCATTTATTTTATACACATGAATTAGTTTACATTATTTTAATATTTTATATTAATTAACAAAAATGAATTCTTAAAAGTTTTATTATGCAGCCCAAGTGGCAGCAAACAGTACTGCAATCTGTTTATGTGATCAGCTGAACTCTGTGGATCAAAACAATTACGCACTTCACGAATTAACTTATAATATAAATGAAAGTCATTATGCAGATCTTAAGGCCCATTCACACCAAGCATAATTCAGACCACAGCTATACCGATGAAGATGTCGAGAAACCATATCATTGGGATCACTTTCATAACGATTTTACTCGGCGCGTAAACTCATGCAGAACACATACAGACAGTCAGAATCCATTGAAATATAAAGAGCTCACGCAATTTAAAGCTTCTGATGACATTGTGGAGCCAGCTTGACCTTACGAGGAAACGTAACTATTTTACGTTTTGTCAGTTTAGTAGCTAAATCGTACAAGTTCATTCGTACGAAAATGTACGATTTTAAAAAGGAGGCGTGGCACCAAACCCCGCTCTCAAACCCAACCGTCATTGGGGGATATACAAATTGTAACAATTATACAAATGAGATCGTACAAATTCATACGATTTAGCCACTAAATCAAAAAGTTACGAATTGCCGTGAGATCATGTTGATGGAACGCCTCAGCTTGATGTTGAGCCTTTTTTTCAAATATTATTTAAAGATAATGCCTATCTAACAATTTGTTTATTATTAAATATACAAAGCTACGCAAGCCAGGTTAGCAAATTGAATTATTAATATAAACGTACCTCAGGCATCCAGTGCTAGTTTCAACATCTTTGTGTTTCCTACTTTGAAGATGCTTTTAAAATACTTTATTGTTTTTATTCCACTGCACTGCGATCGCTAAATTCGTTTTACTAAATGAGCTAATTATTAAATATTTACTGGTCAGATGCGCTAGTAGCACACTGAGGACATCTGCTGATCACAAGTGGTCAATACTGGAAATAAACATTCGTATTGTTTGTCCGTGTGGACGCAAATATATTTATCGTTAGATTTAGATTTCATTGATATCATGCTTGATGTGAATGGGCTTTTTTTCTCGATGTTTTCAAAGCTTTGCAGGACTGCAGGGACGTTCGTTATATACAGTTGAAGTCACAATCAGTCTTATTTTCTATTTCAAATATTTCCCAAATGATGTTTAACAGAGCAAGGAATTTTTCACAGTATTTCCAATAATATTTCTTCTTATGGAGAAAGTCTTATTTGTTTTATTTTAGCTGGCGAAAAGAAAACGATTGTTAAATTACAGAAATTTGCAATAATTCAAAATTACGGGAAATTTCTTCCAAAAATAATAACTTAATTATAGCTTAGCTGAAATGGCGGACTTCTCCCTTTGAAAAAAATACCCATCACTCTTGAGGCTCCTCCTCAGTCCACCAATAGGAATGCAAGGATGAAGCAACACATATTCGTGGGTCAAATGAATATATTATACATTTTTAATTATTGATATTTTAGATATAGATCAAAGAACAGAGAAAGCTATTTCTTACTATTAATGGGCAAACCCCCCTCCCATACATATTGTTTTTGTGTATTTTAGAGGGGATTAAGCTTCAAAAAGGGGGGGGGGGTCAATCCCCCCCAAACCCCCCTGACCATGCTTATACTGCCTTCATTAGTTTCTATAAAAACAGATTTATTTACAATTTAAATGGATATTGGATATCTGTTCTGCTCGAGATACTGTTGTCCTAAAAAACTAAGAAAAAAAAAGTAAATAAAAAGCTTACATATACCGTAGGAGCGGTATAGCAGAACATTTTGACGGTTTTAAAACCGTGACTTTTGCAAAACGCCATATACCTTAAAAATAGGTTATCATCCCATGCCTAAACTATAAAAAAAAAGCCTAATTTTATGGTTTATTTGCGGCAGCTGGGGTACATAAACTTAACGTAAAATAACATATATTAAATAACAGAAATTAATTTATTTATGGTAAATTTTTGTATTTTAATATCCGCTATTTTACGGTAAATTTATGTGATTTTAACGACTGTTATTTAACTTTTTTTCCCAGCACCCCAGCTGATGGAAATAAACCGTCAAATTACGGATTTGTTTTACTGTGTAATTGGTATTTTGTAAAACAAATATTCAAAAATATTTACACACATTAACGTGATTTTACACTAGATATGTACATTTACAGTAGTTTCCTGTTATTTTACAATATTTAGACAAAAGACAAATAAAATCAGGTATTAGAAATAAGTTGTTACGTAAAATAAATCTTTCTGTTAAACAGAAATATTCAGGAGGGCCAATAATTCTGACTTCAACTGTATATTTCGACGTTTTTGAATTATAGCAGCGACTATCTATGGAAATTATTGTTCAAATCGTACAATCACTCCCTACAGCCCTGCTTGTCTGTTTTTAGAGTTGCGAACTTTTACCTTTTCCCCCTCCCCCACTGTTCCTCCCCCATGGGGTGTTACCATGGAGACGGACAACCCTCCTATTTCAGCTATCCAGCGAACAGCAACAATAAAGTTAACAAAGTAAATGCCACTTGTGTAACCCTCATTTCCGTACAGTCCCGTCGAGGGTTGACCGTTACATTCTGATTGTGGCGTGGTAACCCCCGTTTCACCTTGTTTTTACGAAAGTGTTGCCTCTTTCCTGTGCTCTGGATGTGTCCCTCTAGCTCTCCTGAATCTTCCAGCCTGTGTTTTGCAGCGGTGAAAACCCACGCCGGCGTAATCCAGACAGGTTTCGCTAAAAGAGTCTCCGTGGGAGCATTCGATAAAGAAAAATAATGGTTTAAAACATGCTTGTCCGTCAAACGCGGATGGGGTTCAGATGGGACGGCCTGTCTTGAAAATGAAGAATTAAATAAACGTGTTAGCCGCGGCGGCTCGGGTGATTGAATTTTTCTTCCCTCTGGATAGTTTCGGACCTGCTGGATTAAACGGTGTGGGTGAACACAGACCGCTGCACTAAAGCGCTGCTGTTTGAGGCCAAAGCTGCAGATTCAAGCAAAACTCAGCAGGAAGAGCTGCTTTTTGTATCGAACAATTGGCCATCTTTATGTTTCCTGTCAGCTAACACTTATATTTATTTTATTAAGTGAAAAGAACAGAAATGCTTGATATGAGAGACATAGTGAGAGAATTTCCACTTTTTCCTTTAAAACTTTTATAATGAGACAAAATAATATAATAATAAAAATTAATAAATAATGAAATAATCATAATAGCATAACTTAATAATAATAATAATAATAATATGTACATTTGTTTAATAATTTTCTTTCGGCTTAGTCCCTTTATTCGTCAGAGGTCGCCACAACTTATCCAGTGTATGTTTTACACAGCGGATGCCCTTTCAGATGCAACCCAGTACTCGGAAACATCCATACACACTCATTCACACACACACACTCATGCACTACAGCCAATTTAGTTTATTCAATTCCCCCATAGTGCATGTGTTTGGACTGTGGGGGAAACTGGAGCACCCGGAGGAAACCAACACCAACACGGGGAGAACGTGCAAACTCCACATAGAAATGCCAACTGACCCAGCTGGGACTCAGGAAACAGCGACATTCTTGCTGTCAGGTGACAGTGCTAATCACTCAGCCACCGTGTTGCCCTATAATAATATGCAAAAAAATCTTTTAAAAAGAAAAATAAGAGGAGGAGGTGGATGTCAATGATTTAAATTTATATATGTTACTTATAATATATATATATAACTTATCCAGCATATGTTTTGAGCACCGGATGACCTTCTAGCTGCAATCCATCACTGGGAAACATCCATACACACTCAATAACACACATACACACTACGGGCAATTTAGCTTACCCAATTAATTACCTATAGCGCATGTCTTTGGACTGTGGGGGGCTCAAACCAGCGACCTTTTTGCTGTGAGGCGATCGTTCTATCCTCTGCGCCACCACGATGCCCATACATATATATTTATTCATTCATTTTCTTTTCGGCTTAGTCCCTTTATTAACCTGGGGTCGCCACAGTGGAATGAACCCAGCATATATTTTTACGCAGCGGATGCCCTTCCAGGTGCAACCCAGTACTGGGAAACATCCATACACACATACATTACGGACAATTATATATATATATATATATATATATATATATATACTGTATATATCATTTGTTTTTATTATTATTATTATTATTATTATATTATGTTGGCTTTAATAATCAGTAATTATAGCTAATAAAATATCTAACACGTTTGTGTTTAATATTATATAATATATATAATGAATTTTTACAGTCATGTAAATCCTACTTCTCGTCTGGTTTTGTGGCAATCTGCAGCCGTCGGCCATTGTCACTTAAAGCTCTTTTTGCTGTTTCCCTGCTGTTGTTGTTGGTGTCGCTGTGTGTGCATCGTGAGTGTTTGAGCGGTGCAGCGCTGTTCCTTCAACCTCCTGCTAACTGCATGATGACTTTCACCAGGACTTTCCTGCAAAACCGAAATATATTGCTGGCAAAAATAACCCACGTTATGTCTGTATGAAGCCTGTGCCATTAATGTGGGATCAAAGCATCATTTGTAAGTCAAACCAGGCTCTGCTACGCCCCCTAGAGGCGGAGCGCTGTATCTTTAAAACTCAGGTTGACTAATGCTAGTGTGTATGTTCGCACACAACTCTCACGGCAGAAATGATTGTGTTAATCCATGTAACCGTTTCTTCTCTCCCAATGTTTCCTCCTTTCTCTCATTCCTTTGCATCTCCGCGGCTCTCTTTCTCGCGGACCCCTCAGTGGGACGGTTCCCGGGGGCCAGAAAGGGGCCGCGGGGTGTGTATTGGGGGACGGAGGGGGTCCGTCACGCAGTGACAGCGTCAGGAGCATGATGACGGGCGGCATTAAAGCCGGCAGGTGGCAGACGGTGCAAAGCCGCCTGCATTCGGGAGACTTCAAGAACGGCAAGTGAGTCAACAGGGCACCCGAGTGTGTGTGTGTGAAATGTTTAAGAAAGTTAAAAACGTCTCTGTGTGGGTCTGCGCTGTGCTGAGATTTCAGGCAGTCTAATAATAGCAGCTTCTGTACGACTGACTCACACACACTTAGAAACACTCAGATTGCACATTTCCCTCCATTATAAAGAGCAACGGCTAAAAGACGACGTAATTGATTATATCATGCACCTGAATCAGTCTGCATATATGATATGTGAGGAGTGATAAATATAATTGCAAAACTGAGAACTCTTAAAGGGTGATGAAACCCCCCGTTTTAGCAGGGTGTTTTCACACCTCTACTTTGGAAAAAGTCAGAAAAGTGGGCGTGTCCAGCTCTGTTTAGGGGGGAGTGTCGGAGGAAGAAAAGTGGGATGGTGTGGGAGTGTCTATTTGGGCACGCGCGAGTTTCAGTCAAAATACACACAGGAGAAAGGGATGGTGTTTAACCTTCATGGACATCTGTAGTCGAATTATTTGCCAAATTATTAAATGGTGGACTTTAACTGCAGTTTGGCTCTTTCATTCAGGGAATTCATTCATGCCCCTCGCGACAAACGAGATATTTGATTCGAGGAGCTGCTCTAAGCCTGTATTTTTCATGCAATGTTTGATACCGCACGGCGAATGAGAGAAAAAAACCCTCCGCATTTCCCGGAAACTTAGATGCAAACGGCAGGTAGCGTCAGAAAGTCGCGTGTGTTATTCCGGTCACTAAATGCGGTGAAAATCCTACATGAGGTTAAAGTTTGGTTGTGGTGCTAACATGTTTACACTCGGTGCAATAGTTTGTTCGATACGAACAAACTGAATAAACAAAGAGCACTGCTCGCTCACTTACCAAATCTGTAGAGACAGGACAATCACCAGCAACTAGAGCCGCGTCTTTATTAAGAGAAGACTACAAGCGAATCCGGATCTCAGCGTTTGCAGATGAGAACAGCTCTCAGGTAAACAATAATCCTCCTTAGACACGTAAGTTATTGTTGTCGAGCGTCGCGTACACTGTTAATCCACACGTGAGTCTGAGCTCTCACAGAGAGAAAATGAAAACAAAACTTAACTGCAGCAAACTATAAAAGCTACACTTCACGCTTGTTTTGCCAACACAACGTGGCGTCTATGTCGTCTAAACACTGTGACAGTAATGAATGTTAATGAAGTTGCACAATAGAGCGCGCTGATTGGTTTGAATCAAGCCTTACTCATGCATTAATGCATCACACTGTAAGACGTAATAAGACACACTCTGGCACAGACGCCCAGTCTGCACGCTGGAATACACGCTATTATGTCATGACCGTGACGCAGCTTCAAAAATTCGTTTCAAACCGGAAGTACGGATTTGCTTAAAATAACGCAAAAACAACCAAGTTACACTTTTTAGTGAAATATAGGTGTCCTAATAGTGTTTTTAGCAGTGTGGGACACATATACGACTGGCAACAGCTCAAAAAATGTGTTTTGGTGTTTCGTGACCCTTTAAATTAGTGAACATACAGTCTGGGTTACTAAAGTGTCTGTTTTACCCGTAAATTAACCCTTATGTCATTCCAAACCCATAAGATTAATGTCTAATTTTTTATTGGTCTTAACATACATAAAAGCAGATCATTTTTGTTTCTGTCCCTCCTTCGAAAGTTAATGTTTGCTCAGAACTCTGACACTTTAAATAATCCTTAATTGGCTGTGCTGAAGCTCAAACCTCTTCAAAGCCATAACCTCATTTGTCCTTGTGAAAACTCTTCTTACTCTTCTTACTTCAGTTCTCAAAAGCTCAAACCTCACTATTTTGGAAATTCAAATCTTATCTGTCCTTAGTTGCTTTAACCTCATTGGTCCAAATAAATGCTCAAATGTAATTGGTGCTTGTGAAAGCTCAAATGCCATTATTTTTCGTAGAGGCTTAAACTTCATTGGTCCTTGCAGAAACCAAAACCTCATTGGTCCTCGCAGAGGCTCAAATCTTATTGGTCCTCGCAGTTGCTCAAACTTCATTGGTTCTTGTGAAAGCTCAAATCTCATTGGTCCTCATGAAAGCTCAAACCTCATTGGTCCTCATGAAAGCTCAAACCTATTGGTCGTCATGAAAAATCAATTGTAATTGCTTCTCGTGAAGACTCAAATGTCATCGGTCTTAGGTGAAGCTTAAACCTTTTTGGTCCTCGCAGAAACTGAAACCTCATTGGTCCTTGCAGAACCTCAAATCTTATTGATCCTCGCAGTTGCTCAAACCTCGTTGGTCCTCGTGAAAGCTCAAATCTCATTGATCCTCATGAAATCTGAAACCTTATGGTCCTCATTAAAGCTCAAATGTCATTGGTCTTAGCTGAAGCTTAAACTTCATTGGTCCTTGCAGAAACTGAAACCTCATTGGTCATCACTCATTTTTGGTCCTTGTTAAAGTTCAAACTTCATTGGTTCTTGCAGAAAGTCAGACCTCATTGGTTTATAGAGGGGCCAATGTGCTTGGAGCTGTCACATAGACCAATGTGTTTTGAGCTTCTGCGAGGACCAATGAGATTTGAGCTTTCACGAGAACCAGTGCGGCTGGAGCTTTCACGTGGACCAATGAGGTTTTTGCTTCTGCAAGAACCAATGAAGTTTGAGCTTTAACAAGGACCAAAAAGCTCAAACTTCATTGGTCTTTGTGAATGCTCAAATGTCATTGGTCCTTGCGGGAAACTAACATTTCATTTGATTATCAGGAAGCTCAAACCTCAAACTTTGTAAAAACTTAAACCTCATTGGTCTTTGTGGAATCTCAAATCTCATTGGCCCTCGCTGAAGCTCAAATGTCATTGGTTCTCGATGGAGACTCACACCTCATTTGTCCTTGCAGAAGCGCAAACCTTATTGGTTCTTGACGAAGACTCAAACCTTATTTGCCCTTGGAGAAGCTCAAACCTCATTGGCCCTTGCTGAAGCTCAAACCTTTTTGTTTCTCGACGGAGACTCAAACCTCATTGGTCTTTGTAGAAACTCGCAGAAACTCAGACCTCATTGATTTGAGCTTCTCATTGGTCATCGAAAAGCTCAAACGTCATTGGTTTTCTTGATTGCTCAACTGTCATTAATCCTTGTGGGAACTCATACCTCATTTGTTTATGAGGAATCTCAAACCTCATTGGTTGAAGCTTCTCATTGGTCCAAGAAAACCTTAAACTTTATTGTCTTCAGTTTCTGCAAGGACCCATGACATTAGAGCATCCACGAAGACCAATGTAGTTTGAGGTTTTCTTGGACCAATGGGAAGCTCAAACCTCATAGGTCTTTATGAAAGCTCTAACTTCATTGATGTGAGTGGAAGCTCAAAAGTCATTGGTCCACTATGACAGGGGTTCCCAAACTTTTCAGCCCGCGACCCCCAAAATGACAATGCCAGTGACTCGTGACCCCCAATATTCTCTGAGGGGGTGGTTATAAATACAGAAACCTTGTATGCAATGACGCGCACAAACACACCAATAGACCCAGGTCTATTCTTTGTTTTTTTTATGTTTGTCAGTGCTGTAAATGGGCTAGAAAGTTTAACCTGGTGTTACAAAATCTGCTGCATCTGACAGTATTGCTGTGTCTTTAGTATAATGTAATTACCCGAGAAGTCGCAATCCAATAGAACTAGTAACTATAAGCTACTATAGTAACTATATAGTTTATAGTAACTATAAACGACTGTTTTTTTCTCTTCAGTAGGTTATTGATAAAATACAGTAAAAATTTATTGATTTTTGAAAATCACCAGGCGACCCCCCTTCATTGTCCCGCGACCCCTCGGGGGGTCCCGACCCCCACTTTGAGAACCTCTGCCTTATGAAACCCAAATGTCATTGGTTCTCACAGAAGCTCAAACCTAATTTGTCCTTGTGGAAGCTCAAACCTCATTGGTTGATGTGGAAGCTCAGAGCCTTAAAATGCTTATTTTAAATGGATTTACTTTAGCCTTTATATGAACTTTTTTTTAAATGTAAAGTTTTATGGGACAATGAACAGACAGAAATCTCTCAGAAAATGTCTTTGTGTTCCAAACACAATCAAATTACTTATGAATTTTGCAAGACCCAAAGGAGAGTGAGCTATGAGAATTTTTCATTTGGGCTGAACTAAACCTGTTAAATGATGAACAAATAAATTAGCATGAAAAAAAAAAAAACTTCAGAAATTGTATCAACCCAAATCTTTGAACAGTGATGTACAAAAGTGCTTAGAAAATTGCAAAAGGAAGAATAAAGTAATTTATTTCTGTAATTTATTTCAAATAGTCCCCAAGAAGCAGACTTTTCAGTCTAACTTATTTAAAAGTAATCAAAAAGTTGAAGTATTTTTCTACAAGTGGTCCGTTCATTTTTTGTTTCTCATCTACAGCAGGGGTTCCCAAACTATTTAGGCCGCGACCCCTAAAATGACAATGCCAGTGACTCGTGGCCCCCAATATCCTCTGAGGTGGTTATAAATACAGAAACCTTGCATGCAATGGCGCACACACACCAATGGACCCAAGTCTATTCTTCTTTTAATTTTTTTTTTATGTATGAGAGCTGTAAATGGGCCACAAAGTTTAACCAGGTGTTATGAAATCTGCTGCATCTGACGCTATTGCTGTGTCTTTAATACAATGCAATTACCCCAGGGGTTGCAATCCAATAGAAGTAGTAACTATAAGCTATTATAGTAACTACATATGGTATAAACGACTATTCTTTTCTCTTCAGAAGGTTGTGGATAAAATAAGGTAATTCTTATGGTTTAATAAAAATAAATAGATTTTTGGAAACCACCAGGCGACCCCCCTTCATTGTTCCGTGACCCCTCGGGGGGTCCCGACCCCCACTTTGAGAACCATTGATCTACGGTATAAGAATCAAGTGTTCCAGTGAGTTCTGTAATAAACTTAAATAATCCTGATCAGATGATTAAATGTGACACATTTCAATGACAAACTTTGTAATTTGTCTGATGAGTGTTTCAGAAGTTTTGAAGTTTCATACAAAGTCATTTCAGTGACAAGAGTGATAGCTGGAGGATGTTTAACACATTTCCCCTCTTAATGGCAAGTGAACCCATGTAGCACAAAATATTAATGCACTAAACGCCCTGTAAATGTGCTTTAATATTTCAGTGGATCGTAATGTGAATCTGTCAGCAGTGTGAAGTCAATCTTTGGAGAGAAGGAAATATTATTACATCGGGAAGATAAAGTTAGGGAACCCAAATTCTGATTTATTCTAGCAAAATGTAAAAAAAGCTAACACAAAATAGTCAACACAAAATATTAAAGCTTAAAATTAAGGGATGTGTTAATGAAAATTCTCTTTGCATGTGTCATTTGAGTAAGAAAGCCCCGCCCACTAGTGACCATCTCTCCCTCTTTAGCATAGAACGTTAGTCTTGTTTTTGAATCTGCCACTATGCTGACACATTGGCATTTGTAGCTCCGCCTTCTCTTTAAAAGAACTCATTTGAATTTAAAGCGACAGTCACCAAAATGGCATCATTAGAATCAAAGCTTTAAAGAGGCAGTTATAAGACATTATTTGTGTGGTATTTTGAGCTGAAACTTCACATACACACTCTAGGGACATCAGAGACTTATTTTACATCTTGTAAAAAGGGGCATGATAGCTCCCCTTTAAGTATTAAAAAAAGAAAAAAAAACTAAAATGCCCTATTTGACTAATTTGAAGTATTAAAAGAATTTAATTTGTATTTTGTCAATGTGTTGAGATTTAAATTGATTAATTTAGTTACTTTCAGACAAAGTCATTTAAATACAATTTTAAGGATGTTATTAGCAATCAGTAATTAATTACTTTTTTTAAGTAACTAAGCAATTAGCAGTTCTAAGCAAGTATATATGGATGATTTTATTAGATTTCCTTTTTTATTTTGTTTTGAATTGTTGTTTTTAAATTCAGTAAGTTTTAATTAGTTTTTAGATATAGATTTGCTAGTTTTTATATTTTGAAACTGCTTAGTTTTAGTTTAGTTTTAATTAGTTTCGGTGTAATTATTATTATTATTATTATTATTTTTTGTAAATTAGAGTATTTGTTTGGTGCAGGATACAAAATTAAATAATAAAAACTCTACCAACGATACATTTTTGAAACTGCAAAACATTTTTGACAGTTTTTTTTTTTTTTTTTGGCATCTGGTGTGATAGAAGATAGATAGAACTATCTTTAGAAATGACAGAAAATATCAGATAGAAATCACAGAAATTTACCTTAAAAATAACAAACGTTAAATTACAGAAAATTACCATAAAACAACAAACGTTAAATCACAGAAATTTACAATAAATTAACAGATGTTAAAGTACAGAAATTTACCATTAAATAACAGATGTTAAATTACAGAAATTCACCATTAAATAACAGATGTTAAGTTACAGAAATTCACCATTAAATAACAGATGTTAAGTTACAGAAATTTACCGTAAAAAACAAATGTTAAATAAATTAAAGAAATTTACCATTAAATAACAGATGTTAAATTACAGAAATTTACCGTAAAAAAACAAATGTTAAATAAATTACAGAAATTTACCATTAAATAACAGATGTTAAGTTACAGAAATTTACCGTAAAAAAACAAATGTTAAATAAATTACAGAAATTTACCATTAAATAACAGATGTTAAGTTACAGAACTTCACCGTAAAAAAACAAATGTTAAATTACAGAAATTTAACCATAAAACAACAGACGTTAAACTACAGAAACTTATTATAAAATTACAGACATTAAGTTACAGAAATTTACTGTAAAATAACAGACGTGAAATTACAGAAATTTAACCATTAAAACCCATCCTCAAATACATCAGCCCACAAGGTAGCAGGCCTAAGTACTGTACAATATGTGTGCAATGCTGCTTCTGAGGTTAGATACGCAGTAGTGATAGAAAGTTTTAATCTTTTCTGCAAACCTGATCGTTCATGACAATCCTTCCAGGTTAGGACTCAACATATCAATCATATCTAATTATTGTTTGCATTGATTAATTGACATTATTGTTTTAGCTTTGGTTGAAGTTTGTTTTGTATATACACAATAAAGTTTTATTTAGTTTTAGTTTTTAGTTTTATTTCGGTTAACTATAGTAACCTTGATTATTATTTCATATTCAATACAATAGGACTAAATAACAACACACGGCAAACGAATGAACAAATAATCAGGACAGGACAAGCAACAGAGCCGCACAAAAAGCCTTCAAAACACAGCCTCATCAAAGCAAAACAAACCCGAGCTGCTACAACGCTACTGTATTTGTGCGCCGCCTGTGTGTAGTAGACGCTCACTCAGGCAGTGTTACACACACACACACACACACACACGCACACACACACAGGGGGCTCAATTTAAGTTTTCTTCACACTCTTAGCTAACACCTCCCCTCCTCACTTCTTCTCTCTCCGTCTCACATCTCTCTTCTCACACTCCATCCATACTACCAGTCCTCCTTCTCTCTCTCTCTCTCTCTCTCTCTCAACACACCCTCCATTTTTCTTCGTCAGTAATTGGATTCTATTTTCAGGCATCTATATGTGTCTGTCTCTCATGTTTGTGTCTCACACCCTCTTACCCTGTCTCACTCCTTTACTGTCTCGCTTTCTCGTCTACACCTTGTCCTTTTTAAGGCTTGTTTTGCCCCCTGGTGTTCGGCTTGATGTGCTCTTACTGGCTTAACCAGTTGAGCCGATGCTAGTTTAGCCTTATACCAATTAAGGTTGACATTCAATCCAAATTGGTCATATTTGACCTAAAAATTGCTAGTACTCACCCAGAGAAAAGTGACAAGTTTATATTTGGATTTGATATACAGTTGAAGTCAGAATTATTTGCCCCCCTGAATTATTAGACCACTTGTTTATTTTTTCTCCAATTTCTGTTTAACGGAGAGAAGATTTCTTCAACACATTTCTAATCATAATAGTTTTAATAACTCATCTCTAATAACTGAATTATTTTATCTTTGTCATGATGACAGTAAATAATATTTGACTAGATCTTTTTCAAGACACTTCTATACAGCTTATAAAGTGACATTTAAAGGCTTAACTAGGTTAATTAGGTTAACTAGGCAGGTTAGGGTAATTAGGCAAGTTATTGTATAACGATGGTTTGTTCTGTAGACTATCGGAAAAATATATAGCTTAAAGGGGCTAATAATTTTGTCCCTAAAATGGTTTTTAAAAAATTAAAAACTGCTTTTATTCTAGCTGAAATGAAACAAATAAGACTTTCTTCAGAAGAAAAAATATTATCAGACATATTGTGAAAATTTCCTTGCTCTGTTAAATATAATTTAGGAAATATTTAAAAAAGAAAAAAAATTCAAAGGGAGCCTAATAATTCTGACTTCAACTGTACATGAAATGTCTAGGGTTGGGCATCTAAGCTATAATGCCGATCCGATACGCATCTCGATACAAAGAATACGATCCGATATATTAGCGATACATTTGTGACATATTGCGATGCAACACGATACGATTCACACCCATATCACGATACAATGCGATAATTCAGCACTAACTAATTAGATCAAGTTTATGAGATTATGTGAAAGAGGATGCTGTGCCATTGAATGAGTTTGATTATTTATTAACCAAGCAAAACCAAGACTTTTTTACAAACTGGCTCTTCTCTCAGAGCCAGAGTGTCAGTTTACAGTAGAGGGCCATTTTAGAACATATAGCACATATTATTTAAGTATTTTCAAGATAAACAGAATGTATAAGTGCAATATATATTAAAAAATATATATATTTGCACTCTTTCAACATAAATAAATTTAGCATTGCACAACAAGAATTGTGATTTAACTTTTCAACTATGAAAACAAGTTTTACAAAGATATATTTTGCCACTGATTATTCAAAACTTAAGGTGGTGAACTAGCAGTGTTATGCTGCTTTGAAACATCACTGTCACTGTAAACAACAGGCTAATAAAAATATAACAAACCAGCAATCTTCTTGCTGTGAGGTGGTCAAACTACCCACTGTGCCACCGTGACACCCAATTATTTTTATCATTATTATTATTAATATTATTATTATTATAATTAAATAAAAATTAACAGGAGGAGGTGTTTAAAACCTTCGTTCTCCGTGACACTAGGCTGAATATCTTTGCAGATGAACAATGCAATAGCATTCGTTATTGGCGTAGAGCGAGCAGAACTGTTGCGCATGGAAAAAAAAACTTGCAATGCTTTTCTCACCATTTTTGGAGCTGGTTGAAGCAGTGCGAAAGCCGGGGATGCAGGAACACTGGAAGATGCTTTCACAACAACACCGTGGCGCCGCTTCAAGTGAGATATCAGATTACTCGTACTGCCCGCGTATTTTACAGATGCGCGGCACATTTTGCAAATTGCATCTGTCCTGTCATGTCGTCCATCCTTAAATCCATAATGTTGCCATACTTTAGATTTAAAACTCAGTGGGGAATAAAATGTTTGTTTTGCTTCTCGCGCTTTCTGAGGGCGCTTCACTAGCTTCATCCGCACACCTGATACACTGAGTTGTAGTGTGAGTGTACACATCCGCAAATCCGTTGCTAAGGCTTACTTTATGTAGGTCGATTAAATTATGCGCCAAAAACAGGTTGACAACACTTGTTAATAAATAAAAAATACATTCTATATTAAAAATATAAGCTGTATCTCGGAAAAATCGATGCATCTCGCAAAAACCGATGCATCTCGATTTGCTTCCAAAATTTAATTCATCCTCTGCTGCTCAACCGATGCACTCGCATCGTGCACGCGCATGACCGCGTATCGATACATATCGGTTAATCTTCCCATCCCTAGAAATGTCATACATTGTAAAAAATAAAAATAAAAATGTCCGTAAATTAGCAGTTTTCTGTATTTTCTGGTTCATGTTTTTATTTTTCCCAGTTTATTTATGCTTTTGAATTGCATTATGGGACCATAATTTTTATTTCAACAAACTTTTAACCGACTATGTTAAATGTCCCTCACTTATTCATTTATTTATGTAATTTTTTATTTTATTTATTTATTTTTTTTTGGGGGGGGGGGGTCCAATTTATTGTATTTTTTTTTTTCAATTTATTTTGTATTTTTTCTTCTTCTTTGTGTGTTGTCCTGTTGATACATTATGTAAAACCGTTTAAAAATAATAAAAAATAAATAAATAAATAAATAAATAAAAAACTTTTAACCTTCGAAAAAGTGACATGAATTTTTTTTTAATAGTTTAAACGGTGGAAAAGCCATTCATACGGAGGTAAACAGTCAGCTGCTAGCACGAAGAGGAACAGCGTCATACCGCTCTGTAGCATTCGTTTTAAAGACTAAATGCAGCCATACATAGCTCTGGCTACATAATTCGCGATCTCCAGAAATGTATTAAGGGCTAAGTATTCAGAATGAGCCTATATGTTGCATAAAAAAGGTCATGTTAACTACTAGCTAGCTACAATAGGTTTGTGTTTAGTCAGATCACATTTGCAAATATCTGTCCTGTGTAGACTTTGTGTTAATATAGGTTACACTATTAATAACAATAAACCATGCTCAATTAGTAATAGCAAGTAACAGCAGCCGTTGGAATGCTTTGGATTGTAAACTGTCTTGTAACTTTAACCTTTACCTTCAGGTCAGAAAGACTTAAAGATGAGAGTCTGCGAGTTTTTATTTTGATGCTGAACCCCCCGGGAAATCAATAGCGAGGATTCCCTAAATATTATGTTTTCACCACTCAAATCGCTTGCATGTCACATTAGATTTGAAGGCAGTGTTTTCTCATTAAATATCCTATTTCATATAAAAAATATGTCACATTACAGCAGTAAAATGGGATGTGAATGCCATTTCATGCTGACTTAACGTATCAGTATGGCTTTCCTCCACTGGAGCAAGTGTGTGTCATGTCCCATAAACTTTATATTACATTAACTCCAAATCACTCTGAAGCGTTCCTCAATTTAATGAATTCTTCCAAATGTTCACTGGCAGGAAAAAAAATGTCCGCCAAATGGTATTTTGATGTCCAATCCTGCTCCCAGAGAATCAATGTCCTGCAGATTTCCCACAAATGCATTAAGCTGTCTAGTAATTCTGAACACTTTGATTAACTGGTTGTGTTTAATTAGGTTTGAACATTCTGGATTTCCGGGCTTTAGACGTGAAGCTGCTTGACAATACTCGGTTGTCTACTCTTAAAGAGGACCTACTGTATTATGCCCCCTTTTTACAAGATGTCAAATAAGTCTCTGATGTCTCTAGAAATTCCATATTAGTCACATCTTAGGCCTGCTGAGGGATTTAGATGCTTCTTTAGTGTGTGTGTGTACATGGAACGGTAAGTCTTCACTGGTTATGGTGGCTTGACAAAGCCAACATACTGTTATACCATAAACTTTTTTTCTGAGACTAATTTATTTATGCATCTCCTCCTAGACTGTTCACACTACAACCTCCAAACTAGTACCAAACTTCCAACCTGGTCTGACTCAGTTTGCTATATCTTTTCCATCTGATCCAACTTACGGTTTTCCAAAAACTGACCCCGAAAATTCTGAAAAGTCCCATTGACTTAACATTGGATCAAACTTTATGACCTCATAACTTTCCGCCAAACTGCCATACAGACTTAAGGTTGGGCTCATTTACCTCAGACTACCAATCTGCCAATCACTGAATTTCATTGACTTTTCAACTTATCAGCCACAACCTAGCAACCTTTTACGGCACCTTAGCAACTGTCCTATAGACTTCCATTGTAAAAAGCTGACTTGATTTTACATTGGACATACTAACAACATATCAATCCATACTAGAAACATACGAACGACATACCAATCCATAATAGAAACATACTAACAACATACCAATCCATAATAGAAACATACTAACAACATACCAATCCATAATAGAAACATAGTAACAACATACCAATCCATAATAGAAACATACTAACGACATACCAATCCATAATAGAAACATAGTAACAACATACAAATCCATACTAGAAACATACTAACGACATACCAATCCATAATAGAAACATAGTAACAACATACAAATCCATACTAGAAACATACTAACGACATAACAATCCATACTAGAAACAAACTAACTGCATAACAATTCATACTGGAAACCTACTAACAACATACCAATCCATAACAGAAACATACTAATGACATATCAGTCCATAATAGAAACATACTAACGACATATCAGTCCATAATAGAAACATACTAACGACATAACAATCCATACTAGAAACATACTAACTACATAACAATTCATACTGGAAACATACTAATGATATACCAATCCATACAAGAAACAATTTGGTCCATACTAGAAACATACAAACAACATACCAGATCCATACTATAAACATACTAACGATATACCAATCTGCTTGTTAAGTGTGACGTCACGCAAGAGGCTTCCGGGTCTAAGCGCTCTATTCAACTGAATGGGGAGACTTATGAAATGGCAATAATAAACGTTTACAAAGCGATTTAATACTTTCGAAAATCACGATCGCAATATATATGTCCATGCCTAATATCCGATGGCCAGAAATTGATTCATTTTTTTATAAATTGTAAAATTTTTGGTATTTGTTATGCAGCAAGCCCAGAGATTGTTGTGTACACTATGATTTTATATAAAATTAACTTTAATGTGTGATAGGAATAAAACATGATCATAAACAAATGATTTCTTCACTCAAATGAATGGCCGCTTGGACCCGGAAACAGTATTACATACGTCACAAACACTTCACCACTTAACAAGTGGATTCCATACTAGAAACATACTAACAATATATCAATTTATGCTGTAAACATACTAACGATATACCAATCCATACAATAAACATTTTGGTCCATACTAGAAACATACAAACAACATACCAATACAAACTAGAAACATACAAACAACATACCAATCAATACTAGAAACATACTAACAACATACCAATCCATACTAAAAACATACTAGTCCATACTAGAGACATACTAACGACATACCATAACATACTAGAAACATCCTAACAACATACCAATCCATACTAGAAACATACTAGTCCAAACTAAAAACATACTAACAAACATGATAATCCTACTAGCAGCATGCTAATTCATACTTTAAACATACTGGCAACATGCTAATTCATACTAAATGAATGCTAACAACATGTAAACAAATTCAAACAACTTTGGCCACCAAACATACGGAAGGCAAGGCCATGTGCTCCCAGCAGGCCCTTCTTCAGTTGGCCACACCCAGGCTTTTAAGCCTCCTCTGGCCCGCAGGGGGTGCATATCTCCTAAATGAAAGAAATCAATACAACATAAACCTTTAAACAAAGTAAACAAATGGCTCCTAGAGTGTGTATGTGAAGTTTCAGCTTAAAATACCACAAATGTTTCATAAGCTACCCCTTCTAGGCTTTGATTCAAATTTTGCCGCTTTGGTGACTGTCGCTTTAAATTCAAATGAGATTGTGAAAAGAGGGCGGGGCTACACATGCCTATTATCATTTATCGTTTTCATAGTCGCTGACATTATCTTCAGCAGGTAAGGCACAAAAACTCTAATGGTGGATGGCTGTTACTCACTTAGGGCTATTTATGCAAATGAGGAAGAGATGGTCACTAATGGGCGGGGCTTTCCCCCTCTGATGACATGTATAAAAGGAGAACGTCAATCAAAGTGTTTCTGCAGACTGTTTTTATCAAGTGTGATTATAAAAATAAAATGAATACATTTTTACCATTAGAAGCTGGTTATATTCACACACTGCTGCCACACAACTGTGTTAAAACCGATAACAAATGTGATTTTTGCATAATAGGTCCCCTTTAAAATGTGCAAATTAGTACTAAGCAATGTACTCTACATTTCTTGGTATTAATTTGCACATTTTAAAGAGCACATATTATGCAAAAATCACTTTTATAATGGGTTTTAACACAGTTGTGTAGCATAGATAATGTATATCATAGATAACCCTTCAAGGCAAAAGTGTCCATATCTGCTCCCGATGGGTCCATTAGCTGCAATGTTAAAAACTAACCCTGCTAACCCTAATACACCTGCTTAAAGTTTCTATTAAACCTAATAACCTTAGCTCTTGGTTCAGTGCATTTAATTGACCCCTCACAGGTAGTTTGATTGACAGGTGATGCAGCCTATATTCTGTGCCCGAGATGCCACCTTATATAACATTTTGATTATTCAAATGATCCAAACTTCCCGTATGCTATGCTGTAGCTTCAGTCGGTATTTTGTTTTCATTTCAAGTTATGCTCACATTCCTCCTACGCATATTGCAGACCCTAAAGCTGGATTTATGCTTTCGCCTACTTTCGCCGAATCGCGCACCTCCGCTGACTGTGTGCGCACCTCTCGAAACGCACAAGGCTTTTATACTTTACGCGTTCGCCGTTGTGATATTCTTTAAAATGACAGGGAGCGGTCAAAAGAAACTGACAGTGAAGTCGGACGGATAAACAGAGAATTAGGAAGTTTCCGGAACTATGTCATATCATTAATGTCATTCAAGACTTTAAAACTAATTATTTTTTTATTTTATTTTAATGATTATAAGGAGTTTTATAACCATTCAAGATTTTTTTTTTATGAAACTTTAATACATCATTTGCTTTTGTTTATATTTTAGACAGTTTTACCTATTAAAATTTATTGAAATATTAATGACAACAGAACATGGGTCGCTCTACAAATATATTCTATAGTATGGCAAAAATAAAAAGTACACTTAATAAAAAATACAAATGTTTTTTTTTAGATTTAGCCCGCGTCACAATTCACACATTTCTGTCTGGTTAGTTTATGTTCTCTTCTTATGCTAAAAAGACAATAATGCTTCAACATTCCTGACCATTATCACCAATAAAGCCTAGGAAATAGGCCATCAGTATATTGTGAACCAATAGGTTCAAATATTCCTTTCCAGTTATATATTCCAGAAATAATTTGTTCTTTAATTATAGTTTTGTAACTATTATTGTTTTAAATTCAAAACTGTAATATATACATCAGTGTAAAACTTATGAAAGGTGGAAAAACATTTTTCTGTAATTGTGTATCTGGGTCTCCACTTTTGCCATGGCCTCTTTTGGTTTTAACAAACTTATCCCTCAGGTTTTTCCAAACCTTTCCAAATACTTTCCTCCTTTCCCACTGCTGTTGCAATTTCTAGCCAAGAATTACTGGTTATTTATGATCACAGATCATAAAGATGTCTGTACAGTCGTACTGTTTCAGACAAAATCTCTAAAATGGTTTATATTCAACTCAAATCGAACGCAGCGCCCCGCGAACTGTTCGATCTAGTCTCAAAAAAAAATCATGCGCTCTGCCAGCCGAAATCATGTCGCGCACACCCAAAGCAAACCTCTGCAAACTCTGCGATGACGTCACATTCGCCACACACACTTAAGCGAACTAGCAGATGCGTCGAGAATAAACTTGTTCAGAATGATTGCTGAAAGCTTGTCGGACATAGAAAACATGGGTGGGAATTTGAGAAGGGTCAACTGGAGAAGGTAATAAACCAGGGGTGTCCGAACACTACCAAAAAAATGCTGATTTGCAGAGTATAACTGGCCTTAACACATCAGTCTGGAAGCTTCTAGTATGCCTAGTGAGAACTTTATTTGTGGTTCAGGAGTGTTTAACAATGATAGGAGTTTAAATAATTCAGGGCTACAGAAGAAGGATTGTAATCTCTTAAACGAATCTCTGCAGGATCCTCTTGAGATGGACGCTCTTGCTTCTTAAGGATAGTTCACGCAAAATTGAAAACTCATCACTTACTCTCCCTTCATCCAAACCTGAGTTTCTTTTTTCTGTTGAACACAAAAGAAGACATTTTGAAGAGGTAATCACTGGCATCCACTGACATCCATAGTATTTGTTTTCCTCCTATGGAAGTCAAGGTTTTCAGCTTCTTACGAAAATCTTCTTTTGTGTTCAACAGAAGAAAGAAGCTCATGTTTGGAACCACTTGAGGGCGAGTAGTGAATCCCCAGGCTAAACTTTTCAACCCAAAATGTACAACCTGAGCACATGCTTTGTTGTCCTGAAGCTGAAATGGAGAACAATATATTAACCGTCTCCTGTTTACGACTGGCAGCGAAGTTTCTGAGGTGGCACAGTTTTCAGAGCAGACGTGAAACAGGGCTAATGAGAAAAACGGAGGGATGTGATTGTGAAGGGAGGGGAGGATAAAAGGATGACGGATGAATCGGCGTAGATGGTTGGCTGCTGAAGGAAAACACAAGGGGCCGCGGTGTTACTTAAAATGAGCATCGACAGGCAAAGTTAAAAGAAGAAAGGGGAGTGTGAAGAATAGAGAGGATGGGAGGCTCGCAGCACACCAAGAAACAGTCTCCTGGAAGAACCGGCGGTGGCCGACTGACGACACACACACCGCGGCATACACACGCTCACGCTCGTTCAGGACAATCCCGACACACACCGCGATCTAATCAGACACGCACCCGCAAACAGCAAGCACACGCCTCCCAAACACATGCACACACCCACCGCTCGCCGTCAGCTCAAGGCAGTGCTGCTCGGGCCGGGAACGGACACACACTCCTGCAGACTCACACAGAGCAGGCCGACTGTGGGCTTTCCTGCTACTTGTGTTATGGTGGATACTGCCTCTGTTTGATGCTTCTCTCTTTCTGTCTCCTTCTCCTCCTTTCCCCGTCTACACCTCGCCCTCCTCCTCCTCCCCCTCTTCCTCCACCCGACGACACTCTCCTTTCATTGCCTTTCTCCTCTTTGGCTGTCCCATTCTGCCCCCGTTCCTCCTGGAACGTTTTGTCTCCATTATCTTCTCAAACAAACCCCCTGACTTTCCTTCATCCGGATGATCTGTTCAACTTGTCTTCTCGTCATCTCCCCTCATGTCCGTCTGAATCTTCTACAAATCCTTCCAAATCTTCTCCGTCTCCTTTTGTTCTCGTCCCGCCTTCTCTTCTTCTCCTCCCTCATCCCTCGCTTTGTCATTCCCGCCCTTCCTCATCCCGCTCCTTGCCCTCTTTTTTACTCTGCCCGCTCAGTCTATCCGACCACACCCTTTCTTCGGTCGAGACTTTGGACTACGTCCCGTCAGCAGGGGCGACTCCTCGGCCACGCACTTTACTGCGTCAGCAAAGCCTCCAGCAGCCGCTGATCCAGGCTCCGCCTCCAAATTTAGCCAGTAGGCCGCCAATCTCCCAGAGTCTGGGTCAGCTGCACACCCAGCCAGGAGGGGCGGGGCCTGGGGGAGGGGGCGGAGCAGGCTCGAGGAACTCAAGGGGAGAGCCAGCCCAACATAGGTCAGCAGGTGCCGGGGGGCGGGGCTCCGGAAACCCTGGCAGCGTGGATCACATGATGGGTCAGATAAAGAAGCGAGGCCTGGACGTTAAATCCTTCCTGTAAGTTACTTTCTGTGTGGGTCTGTCCTGTGCATGCACTGTTTCTTGTAGAGCTGAGCGATATGACAAACATCCCATAGCAAGATGAAGATATACAGTTATGAGGCTTATTGTGAATTTTTATTTTTATTATTTATAAATAAGGGTCACACTTTACAATAAGGTTCATTAGTTAATGTTAATGCATTTACTAACATGAACAAACAATGAACAATTCATTTACTACTGTATTTGTTCATGCTAGTTAACGTTAGTTAATGGAAATACAGTAGTTCATTGTTAGTTCATGTCAACTCATGGTGCATTAACTAATGTTAACAAGCATGGACTTGGTTGTTAATAATGCATTAGTAAATGTTCAATTATGATTATTAAATGCTGTACAAGTGTTGTTCATGATTAGTTCATGTTAGTAAATGCATTAACTAATGAACCTTATTGTAAAGTGTTACCGAAATATGAGTATTTCTAATTACAGTATATGTTTTTATTCTGGAGAAAGTCTTATTTCTTTTAGTGTGGCTGGGATAAAAGCAGTTATTAAATGTTTTCAAACACTTTTAAAGGTTGATATTATTAGCCCTACAACTACTATTTTTCCATTTGGCCACAGAACAAGCCGCTGTTTTGCCATAACTTGTCTAATTAACCTAGCTACACTCTGAGAATTTAGGTACACGAGCTTATCACCGGGGCAGTACCTTTTTAAAAGATACATACTTGTACCCAAATAGTCCACAGTGGTACCTAAAAGGTGCATATTAGTATCCGAATGTACCTTAAAAGTACCTTTGAGATATCATTATGAACCATTCAGGTACAAATATGTACCTTTTGCCCCAGTGACAGCTCTTGTACCTTTATTACTGAGAGTGTACTATGTTAAGGCTTTAAATTGCACTAGTATTTTGCTGAATGTATATTCAAGTATTATTTACTGTACTGTCATTGTGGCAGAGAAAAAAAAATGTAAGGCTTTATTTTGATGTTCCTTATTGCACATTTTGTTAATTAAAAGTTGCATTGAAACTGCATGCCAATGACTTCTCATCTGAGTATTAGTAGAGTGTCTGCTATGTTTTTTTTTTTTCAGTGGCTTTGGTGCATTTCTCTCAACACTATTTACATGTGCACAACAGTTAATGCATTTCTCAAAACAGTTAGTACAAACTGCAAAACCTAGCTGATAACCTGCAAAAGTGCGTCACTTGCTCTAAACGGACAGCTCATTCCTCAAAAGCAAGTATTCATGTCAATGAAAGTGTCAACAAGATGAAAAGTCCTGGCACCATTGTTTACGAGTAAGATAGTCAAATGGCTGTCATGTTTTCATTATGACAGTTTACTCTGGGCATTTTTTCAATGCAAAAAAGTCAGATGTTGGTGACACGTCCTGAAAATGCCCAAGACAGCACTTTTTTGCACAGCCATTTGAACACTACAGTAAAGTTAGACATCGCTGCATTTACTGAGGTATCTGAGTACAAGACACTGAATATGTATGTTTCACATGTTTACTGCATTTGCTCTTTACAATTCTGATTTACTCACAGCATTGTGCAAACGAATAAACACACACTTATTTACAACAAACAGAAACTCCCTTTGAGTAGAGCTGTGCACAACTGTGAACAATACTGCAGTACATATTGGAACTGAACCTACAACATACACAGGTCTGTAAATCATTCACCAAATTGTTTAATTTAGAAGATGTTTTGAGGACAAAAAAAAAAGATTTACATTTTTAAAATAAAATTAGCTTGACAGATTTTGACATCTAGTTCAACATTTTGTATGTGGTGACTCCAGTAATAAAATGAGGACTATTAGTTTTATATGGAATGACTATTCAGCATTCACAAGTTTATTTCATGTTGACTGACATGACATAAGCAGATGATAATGTTATAAAACAGCAGAGAGTTGTATGAAAGCAATTGATGCACGTTTAAAAGCATTTGCAATTTGTTGGAAGGAATGAGAAACTGCTACTATGATGTGCACAAATGACTAACTGTTTTGAGAAATGCATTAACTGTTGTGCAAATGTAAATAGTGTTGAGAAATGCACCAAAGCCACTAAGAAAAACTGTAATATGTTCTTTGCATTGCCTTTAAAGTGAAAACAAACATAGGATCCTGAGAAAAAATGCTCGTTTTAGAAGCAAATTTCCGATGACACTTAGAGGTTTTTGCATCTGAACTATTCATTTATTGTATTGTCATCATGGCAGAGAAAAAAAATGGTAAGACTTTATTTTGATGGTCCTTATTGCACATTTTGTTGAATAAAAGTTGCATTGAAACTACATGCCAATGACTTATTAGTAGACTGTCTGCTTTATATCTGCTTATACTGCTTCAATAGACATTTAACTGACTATAAGAAACTTTGCAAGTACATGTCAACTTACACTAACCCCCACCCAAGCCTAACAGGCCACTTATAATCTAATGAGAATAATGCCGAGTTCAGACTGCATGATGTTCAAAGTACTCGTGTCACAGATGTTTTCACACTGCATGACTATCTGGGCTAGCGTTTCGTCGCTGCTTTGTTTACACTGCAAGATGAATCGGCGACAGGGACTTTCACATTGCATGACTTTACTATAGGAAGAATCGCCGACAACTTCGTCCAAACTACGTCTCACAGCCAAAAACACGTAGTATATCTTTTGTTATTAACTACATAATGAGAAAGAAGCCTTTAATGGGGTAGAAAATGTACATATTTGCTCACCTGGGTTTAAAGGGAATTAGCCATTTCTCCTCAACGTTGATAATAAACTAATTTCTTTCTGTATGAAACGTTAAACAGACACGGCTGCTCCTGAGTCCTGTCAAACCTCCACTAGTTTTTCCTCCATTTTGTGGGTCCAAATAAACCAAAAAAGACCGCTTTAAACTTCTCCCCCAGCCTCCCGCTGGCCTGGAGCAGGTATACACACACGCACACACAAGTGAATGCCGCTCTCTCATTGGCTGTAGGCGATCGCTGATGTTATTTTTAGTCAAAACTCAATTCACACGGCATGATTTGAATCGTCGACAGCTCCAGATATTCAGCACGCCAAATATCTCACAGGCATCGGCGACTCATCGGCGATTCTCTCAGATCGCGTCTTTGATGATTCATACTGTTCATACTTTCTCAAAACCTGTCGGCGAGCCAAAATCGGGGCTAAAATCACGCAGTCTGAACTAGGCATTAGCTGACATGTAGACGCAATGTAACTTAAACTCAAAAAAATGCATTAAAGGGGCCATCAAAATAAAGTGATACTAAACAATAAACTATTAAAACGATTAAATCTATGCAACTTTCTTTCCATGCTGTAAGTCTAATTTTTGTATTGTGTGAAATATTGTGCTCACCTAAATGATGAAGAAGCATAACCAAAAAAAATTTATTTTGCGACAGCAGGAAACAAACAATATGAAATGCTAGTCAGCGTCATATTGCACAGCTCTACAGTCTTGTCTATTTACTTTTTGCAAATGTTTAGGAAGAAAGCGCACACGATAAATCTGCACTTACTCTTCAACTTTCTTCAGCAGACCATAAAAAGAGAAGTTTAGCACAATATTCATGCTGCTCTTTTCCATGAAAGGAATGCGTATAGTGGCTACAGCTAATTGTGCACTGTTCTCCAAGTTTTTGGGGAACATACGGTACAGCTGGTTTCTGTGGGTAGATTAACATTTAAGTTGTAAATTGATGTTAGTGTTCTGCACATTTTAACATTTGTTTGGGATTTTTGTATGTTTAAATATTCAATGCAGAATTTTACAAATTTCATTTCAATAGATCAGTACTTAAAGTTCATATGTGCAGAGTACTCATGGATTACTTGTAGGGTACTTTTGGTACTTGTATGATTATTTTCATTGCATGGAAGTCATAACTTTCCTCAGCGTTTATTTTATAGATGGATGGATAGACAGACAGACACAGATAGATAGATAGATAGATAGACAGACAGACAGACAGACAGACAGACAGACAGACAGACAGACAGACAGACAGACAGACAGACAGACAGACAGACAGACAGACAGACAGATAGATAGATAGATAGATAGATAGATAGATAGATAGATAGATAGATAGATAGATAGATAGATAGATCAAGGGACAGACAGACAGATAGACAGACAGACAGACAGACAGACAGACAGACAGACAGACAGACAGACAGACAGACAGACAGATAGATAGATAGATAGATAGATAGATAGATAGATAGATAGATAGATAGATAGATAGATAGATAGATAGATAGATAGATAGATAGATAGATAGATCAAGGGACCGACCGACCGACTGACCGATAGATAGACATACAGACAGACAGACAGACAGACAGACAGATAGATAGATAGATAGACATACAGATAGATAGACAGACATACAGATAGATAGACATACAGATAGATAGACAGACAGACAGACAGACAGACGGACAGACAGAGTGACAGACAGACAGACAGACAGACAGGCAGACAGATAGATAGATAGACAGACAGACAGACAGACAGACGGACAGACAGAGTGACAGACAGACAGGCAGACAGATAGATAGATAGACAGACAGACAGACAGACAGATAGATAGACAGACAGACAGACGGACAGACAGAGTGACAGACAGACAGACAGGCAGACAGGCAGACACTGTAGATTCAGGGTGAGCAGGGTGAACCACTGCTTTAGACCATACTGAATTGGTTCCCTTTCTCTGAGATGCTTTATAAACAAGGTCCCTGCTGTAATAAGCGTCT
>NC_133200.1:4807500-4892500 GCF_049306965.1 Danio rerio | reverse complement strand
TCGAACCGTTACACCCCTTATATATATATATATATATATATATATATATATATATATATATATATATATATATATATATATATATATATATATATATATATATATATATCAGAGGTCGCATTTACCCAATATTTTCAGTCATTGCAGATTTTTTTCAGCAGTGATGGAAAAATCTGAAGGTGATCCGTCATTTTAACGGACTATGCTGAAGGGGATCTATTGTAATTTGTAGCTAACTGTAATTCCCACTCCTGTCCAGCTGATGGCGATTGCCCTTATTAATTAGCAATTGCCTTGTTTTGTCTCCCCGTAGTCACCGCTGCGGACAGTGGCAAAAATGTCACGCCAGCTAAGAGTGAGCAGTTTTTTAAACGGCCAAATAGTTGTGATATCATTAATAAAGGTGAAAAAGAAGTAGTTATGCAGTGGACGATGAAGAACAAACAGACAAAAATCCTCAGTCGCCGACAGCCGTTACGGGCCAACCAAGCGGCAGCAAGAAGGTCAGGTGCTTTGGAGCGCATTTGTGAGCACTATGAAACGCAGAGGGGTGCAGCCACGCCCCCTGGTGCAGAACATTTTTGGGATAGTTTGTCACACCTGAATTTGGGGATCCTCTGCCATTCCTCCTTGCAGATCCTCTCCAGTTCTGTCAGGTTGGATGGTAAACTTTGGTGGACAGCCATTGTTAGGTCTCTCCATAGATGCTCAATTAGGTTTAGGTCAGGGCTTTGGCTTGGCCAATTAAAGAGTTGTTAACTCCTTGGCCAATGAACTGAGTTGTGAAGCCACTCCTTTGTTATTTTAGCTGTGTGCTTAGGGTCATTGCCTTGTTGGAAGTTAAACCTTCAGCCCAGTCTGATGTCCTGAGCACTCTAAACCATTTTAAGGTCAATATTATTAGCCCGCTTAAGCAATATTTGTTTTTTGATTGTCTACAGAATGAACTGGTGCTATAAAATGACTTTTCTAATTGCTATTACTTGCCTAATTAACCTGGCTAACCTCTTTAAATGTCACTTTAGTATCTTGAAAAATATCCAGTCAAATATTATGTGCTGTCATCATGGCAAAGATAAAGGAAATCAATTAGAAATGAGTTATTAAAACTGTTGTGTTTAGAAATGTGTTGAAAGAAATCTGCTTACCGCTACACGAATATACAGGAGGACTAATACTTCTTCAACTCTATATTGTTAGCCTTTATTACTTCTGAAAGAAAGAGCTGCATATCAAAATGCTCATTTCCTGCTAAACGTAAGTCAGTGGTGTGGGTTTGCGATATTACGAGGGCGTATAAATGGTTTTCAAGTGAACTGCTCTGTTGTTTGCTTGTGCGTTTGCTTCTGGAGAGTGTTTGATAGTGCTTGTACGCAGGCAGGTCTTGAGGTTATAGTCTTCAACACAGATTTACGTTAACCCTGAAGCATTGATTTTCCGTCCTCCAAATCATTACTCTCGGAATGGATTGTTGCCCCGGGACAGAGAGAGAAACATGGGGTTTTGTCTTGAGTCAAGGTTCATAAGATCACTCTGCCATACTATTGCTGCAGTTTGTAGTACTCCAATATAGGAAACTAACAAATGCAATTTATATATATATGACACAAGTTCATATTAAGATTTCACATATAAATGTATGTCATATATGCAACATACACTCACCGGCCACTTTATTAGGTACACTTGACCAGCTGCTTGTTACCTCAAAGCATGTAGGCATGGTCAAGACGATCTGCTGCAGTTCAAACCGAGCATCAGAATGGGGAAGAAAGGTGATTGAAGTAACTTTGAACGTGGCATGGTTGTTGGTGCCAGACGGGCTTATCTGAGTATTTCAGAAACTGCTGATCTACTGAAATTTTCATGCACAACCATCTCTAGGGTTTACAGAGAATGGTCCGAAAAAGAGAAAATATCCAGTGAGCGGCAGTTCTGTGGGCGCAAATGCCTAGTTGATACTAGATGTCAGAGGAGAATGGCCAGACTGGTTCCAGCTGATAGAAAGCCAACAGTAACTCAAATAAGCACTCGTTACAACCAAGGTCTGCAGAAGAGCATCTCTCAACACACAACACATCCAACCTTGAGGCAGATGGGCTACAGCAGCCGAAGACCACACCGGGTGCCGCTCCTGTCATCTAAGAACAGGACACTGAGGCTACAGGCACACCAAAATTAGACAATAGAAGATTGGAGAAACGTTGCCTGGTCTGATGAATCTCGATTTCTGCTGCCACATTCGGATGGTAGGGTCAGAATTTGGCGTCAACAACATGAAAGCATGGAATCATCCTTGTTTAAATGGTTCAGGCTGGTAGTTGTGGTGTAATGGTGTGGGGGATATTTTCTTCGCACACTTTGGGCCCATTTGTACCAATTAAGCATCATGTCAACGCCACTGCCTACCTGAGTATACCTGTCCATCCCTTCATGACCACAGTGAACCCATCTTCTGATGGCTACTTCCAGCATGATAACACACCATGTCATAAAGCGTGAATCATCTCAGACTGGTTTCTTGAACATGACAATGAGTTCACTGTACTCAAGTGGCCTCCACAGTCACCAGATCTCAATCCAATAGAGCATCTTTGGGATGTGGTGGAACGGGAGATTCACATCATGGATGTGCAGCCGACAAATCTGCAGCAACTGCGTGATGCTATCATGTCAATATGGAGCAAAATCTCTGAGGAATATTTTCAGTATCTTGTTGAATCTACGCCACGAAAGTTTAAGGCAGTTCTGAAGGCAAAAGGGGGTCTAACCCGGTACTAGCAAAGGTGTACCTAATAAAGTGGCCGGTGAGTGTATTACCTATTCAAAAACGGATTCCAAATCTTTTTCAATAATAAATACTTTTATTATTCTTTGTTCTTTTAGAAACGTTTTTCAGAAAGTACTCCAAAGTCTGTGGTCTCAACAGTTATTATGCTTTATTATGCAGCCTATTCTTCTTGATGGACTTGGTCCCCAATATTATGAGCAACTTATTCATGAAATATAATACTTCATGATTAGCAATAGAAATACAGCCTATTCTTATATAAAATCCTTTGCACGAAATCAAATTGTTCAAAAGAGCGTCTTGTAGTCATATGGTCCCGGTTCGCTAAACTTTGACTAAATGTTTATTCCATGCAAACAAAAATAGTATATATATATATATATATATATAATGTGCTAATCTGCTAACAGTGCGCATCCTACAATAATAGAATGCAAGTGTGCCTTTCCCCGAAAAACATCCTTGTTCCGCTTTACACCGGGAAGACTAAATATTTCATCTCCGCCGCTTAAAGGAGGATGTCATTGACACACATACATGGCCTTGGCTTTGACACAGACACAGAGAAAGCAGAGCGGGGACAGAAAGGGGCAGAGGAAGAGGAGGTGGTGTGTAATTGAGGGTTTGTTGGTGTGTTATCAGTGGTCAGTCCGGTGAACATCCCAGAACATTCCCTCGCCGGAAAACAAAAAAAAAAACGGATGCTTTTTATTGCTTTGACAATAATGATTCCTGTCTGTTGCGCGCGCGAGAGTGTGTAGTCGCACCAGCCAGGAGCTATTTTTTTGCAGCCATTAAATTCTGGAAGGTAAAAATAGCCCGAGTGTGGCAAAATGGAGGGAAGCCCAGGAGAATATGAGGGAAGGGATGGATTTACAGCAAGAGAGAGAGAGTGGTGGGGGGTAATGGAGGCTGGGTTGGGGAAGGGGAGGAGGATGGAAGAGTATTAAAACCACTTTACATTGAGAAGAAGGAAGGGAATAGAAAAACAAGAGATTATTACAACATGTGAGGAGGTGATGACTTAAAGGAACAGTTTACCTCAAATAAAAATGTGTGTGTGTGTGTGTGTGTATATATATATATATATATATATATATATATATATATATATATATATATATATATATATGGTGCTCAGTTTAAAGGAGTATAAAGGAATATTTTTTTCCATTTCTTAGTGAATGTAGGTAATAAACTTACCGGCCACTTTATTAGGTACACCTTACTAGTACCGGATTGGACACACTTTTGCCTTCAGAGCCGTCTTAATCCTTCCAGGCATAGATTCAACAAGGTACTGGAAATATTCCTTAGAGATTTTGGTCCATGTTGAGATGATAGCATCACGCAGTTGCTGTAGATTTGTCGGCTGCACATCTAACAAATGTGTGTTCCACCACATCCCAAAGGTGCTCTATTGGATTGAGTTCAGGTGATTGTGGAGGCCATGTGAGTGCAGTGAACTCATTGTCATGTTCAAGAAACCTGTCTGGCCTCTGGCATTAAAGAATTTGTGCCCACAGAACTGCCACTCACAGGATATTTTCTCTTTTTCAGACAATTTTTTGTAAACCCTACAGATTCTGAATTACTCAGACCAGCCCGTCTGGCACCTTTTACCTTTCTTCCCCATTCTGATGCTCGGTTTGAACTGCAGCAGATTGTCTTGTCCATGTCAACATGCCTAAATGCATTGAGTTGCTGCCATGTGATTGGCAAATTAGAAATTTGCATTAACAAGCAGTTGATAGGTGTACCTAATAAAGTGGCCGGTGAGTGTATATTTTGGTGCTTTTGAACAAAACAGATTTATTGAACGGATATATTTATTAAAGTAACATTTTAGTCACCGAACACCTTTTAAAATCGAAAGATAAAACATTTAAATCTAAGTGAAATGTTGCAAAAAACAAATAAAAATGGCAAACTACAAAATTTGAATTAAATTGCATATATTTTTTGTTTCTCTTGTTTCATTATATAGCATATAATTTTGCGCTATATATTTTTTGAATAGCTATCGTAAGTTATTTAGTTAAATTAGCTCCAGATTTGGCTTCAGTAATGACTAATCTAATGTATTTGCACGAATAAAGCATCTTATAGAAAATATTCATTTATAAGCAATATATTTATGCAAATATGAAACATATTGAAAAAAATCCCCATTTAATAAATAATTCCTTGCACATTTTCATTGTGTGTAACAATTTGACACACTGGTCATATGTAGTTGATGACTTAATGTACAAATAAATAGTTACATAATATTATATTTAAATTTCAGACATTTATATGCAGGTAGGAAATATGAGGCGTATATTTTCCCCCAAAATATTTATGTTTTTTGCATTATTTGCTTTTATATTTTTCTTTTAAGATAATCTGGTCAGTAAATATTATTAATTGTTACTCCTGTGGTCAGTAAATAGTGTTAATATTATTATTATTATTATTATTATTATTATTATTATTATTCATTCATTTTCCTTTGGCTTAGTCCCTTATTTATAACAGGTCGCCACAGTGGAATGAACCACCAACTATTCCAGCATATTTTTTTACGCAGTGGATGACCTTCCAGCTGCAACCCATCACTGGGAAACACCCATTCGCACTCATTTACTCTCATACACTACGGCCAATTTAGTTCATCGGATTCACCCATAGTGCATGTGTTTGGACTTTGGGGAAAACCAGAACACCCGGAGGAAACTCCACACAGAAATCCCAACTGATCCAGTCAGGACTCGAACCAGCAACCTTCTTGCTGTGAGGCCATAGTGCTAACCACTGAGGCAACTATTGTTTCTTTATTATATTATTATATTTTTTTATTGGCTGCGGAAGAAACCATTTTGTCGCCCAATTACTTGCCTAATTAACCTAGTTGAATTGCACTGAATACTAGTATCTTGAAAAATGTCTAGTAAGATATTGTACTGTCACCATGACAAAGACCAAAGAAACTAGTTATTAGAAATGAGTTAAAATTAATATGTTTAAATATGAATTGGAAAAAAAACACTTCAAACAGCGCTAGTTATATATGTGCCTGCCTCCTGAACCCCATAAGAAGAAGTTTGATATGAACTGTTCCCTTCAGATCAGAAGGGAGAGAAGAAGCTTTGAAAAGAATCTGTTTAAGCGGACTTTAATAGCAGGATATTAGAGCGAGGTTCAGCCTCAGAGATGAGGGGATTTGTAAAGAGAGCCAGAAATGAAGAATGTAAGGAAGAGGAGAGGAGACAGAGGGTGAGCGGTGACCCAGAAACTGACACCTCACACACACACACACACACACACACACACACACACGGTGCACTCTCAAATAGAAACAATTAGTCCAGATCTCTCTAACGGCCCTCAATTAAGCCTGAAGAGAGAAAGAGAGGAGGATGAAAACAGCATCGAACACGAAAGAGAGAGAGAGACAGGTGCGCACAGACAGTGTGTTGAGTGAAGACGACAGCAAATCAATGCTTGTGTGCCGGAGAATGTGTGTGTGAGTGTTTACAGGCCTGTTTACGGCTTTAATCGCTACAGGAATGACTGGAGAATTTGTGTTTGAAGTTTAAAATGCTTTTTCAAATAGTTTGCACTGTCACCTCACAGCAAGGTTTGAGTCCCGGCAGGGTCAGTTGGCATTTCTGTGTGGAGTTTGCATGTTCTCTAAGTGTTGGCGTGGGTTTCCTTCGGGTGCTCCGGTTTCCTCCACAGTCCAAACACATGCGCTGGGGGAATTGAATAAGCTAAATTGGCCATAGTGTATGTGTTTGAATGCAAGAGTGTATGGGTGTTTCCTAGTACTGGGTTGCAGCTGGGCATCCGCTGTGTTAAACATATGCTGGATAAGTTGGCTGTTCATTTCACAGTGGCAACTCCTGATGAATAAAGTTGTTTTCTTAAATATTTTAAAGAACATTTCAGCATTTTTTAAAACTATGATGTCATAAAATTGGCAGCTACTGAGAAATAGCCAAAAACCACCTTTAAACTGCTGTCGAAGCCTGGATGAAATCTAAATTTACAATGTTTATAATGCTAGCCCACATTATTAGTCCTAATGTGAAAATTATTTTGGTCATCTTTAATGAAAATCTACTCAGGAATGACATAATTTCTCTCTGATGATGTCAGTTTGACTGATTGGATGACAAATTATTAGCCACGCCCCTCAAACCATTAGTTTTCTGCTTGAGAAAAAATGAGAGGAGGAACTTAAAAAATGAAGCCCCGCCCCCTACTCATTTACTTTCAGTTAGAAATATGTAATCATACTAAAGTAAAGGTGTACAGCAACTTTCAGTTCACGCTGACTTCAAGTAAGGGATAAAGTACATCCAGGAGGTTTCTATGGCAGAATAATTATTAGCAGAAGCACTGTTGTATAAGATTCAAGGGCTCTATTTTGTAAAACAATTATCCTGGATGTACTTTATTCAATCTGTAACATCCCGCTCTTCCTCGTGAAACCAATATGGAAGTAACTGAAACGGCAATTCGTCAAATTCCCGCTAGGACAGGCTCCAAAATAGAGCACATTTCTGCTGACTTTAATGTTAAAATGGGCAAGTTTACAGCAGTAAAAAAAAGGTGTTTACGGCCTGGTACAACAAAACTATTTTGGTGTATATAGCTAATATTACCCGTTCGTGACAACTGTGAGGGGAGTGAACTTTTTTTAATAACATCTGTTTCATTTATATTAAGTCTGCATAATTAAAAGCCAGATATTGCAATTCCAGAATTTTAGCCCCTAAACTCGGTTTATATATGTCATACGTAATGGCGATGGTTGGCCCTGCCCACTTGTAGCTTCATTTGCAGTGTTCAGAAACATTTGGGTGACATCACAGACACTTTTCACATGGCTACCTGCATCAAAACATAAAAAGTTAGACACAAAACATTATTCTAAGCCGAACCAGCTGATGGAGTATACACTAACCTGCGCATTATTCAGATACAAGATGGCACCAAACAGTCAAAAACACAAAGCTGACAGAAACTAAAACAGCTGATGGAGTATACACTAACCTGCATATTATTCATACACAAGATGGCGCCAAACAGGCAAAAACACAGCTGACAGAAATGAAAACAGCTGATGGAGTATACACTAACCTGCACATTATTCAGACACAAGATGGCGCCAAACAGGCAAAAACACAAAGCTGACAGAAATGAAAACAGCTGATGGAGTATACACTAACCTGCACATTATTCAGACACAAGATGGCGCCAAACAGGCAAAAACATGAATGTGGATGTAAGTAATTTGAAGTTCCTGTATGATTTTGTGTTATTCAGTGGTTGTTATCTGAGAATAACAAACCTTGGAATGTTGCGACTGACCAATCAGAAGCGAGTGTTCCTGACAACCATGTAATAAGATAAAAAATAGCTAGCATTTATAAAACAGAACGTGTGCAGTATTTGTGCTCTGAGGAAGGGGGCTGATATCCACAACTCAACTCAAACCCTAATAAATCCTGCTGTCTACTAACATTTACTTCTCCTTCTGTTTCCCTCTCGACTCTTCCTCTCTGCACTTCACTTCTCTCTCTTTCTATGATTGTTTTGTGTCGCTTTTCCTGGTGAAGGGAAGGAAAAATGGTGGTTCTGTCTCTTGCGATCGGATTGGCCGAGCAGGACGACTTTGCCAATCTGCCAGACCTACAGGAAGTACCAGCCAGTCAAGAAACCCCTGAAAAGAGGTACCTGTCAGTGTGTGTGTGCATGTGAATGCTTGTGTGTGTTCAAGAGCTGGATTACACGTTTGACCAACCCACCGCTAGCGTTTGAGCGTCCGCCAGAGAGCACGGCATTGTGGGTAATGTCCAACTTTGGCCACAGGCTCTGGGGCAGCAGATACAGACACTCGCTTTCTCTTTGAAGCCGTAATGAGAGACTGGTTTCTCTCAAGATCTGCTCCAAAAATGCTAGCGAGACGTCATGCTAACGCCTGCCAATGTGGTCAGCCAAAAACTCATAAGTGACTCTTTTGTAGTGCACTTCATAGGAGGCAACATTGCTTGGTGGGAAAACCACCAGAAGAACCAAGTCGTAATTGATTACAGCCAGTTTTGATTTTAGCATAATGCTAATTTTAAGATGTGTGACTCTGAATAGGGAAATAAAACACAGATTTGGGTTAAACTGGTTTATCTAGTTAGAATTCATATCAAATTATGTGAAAATGTGATTTGAAAAAGTTAATTTAATTGCTAAAGGTTTGATGTTAGCATGTTGCTAAATAAAATAATCATAAGAACAGCTAATTTTGTGGTAGCATGAAGTCATGACCCACAGACTTGGGTTCAGTTGTTGTCAGTTTATCAAGTATTCATACTGAATAATGTGGAAACAATAGTGCGGTTCAAATTTGATTACAAACAGTTTGATGTTAGCAAGTAGCTAAATTATGATAATCATAACAATAGCTAGTTTTGTAATAGCATGAATTAATTTTCCAAAAATGCTAGTGAGACGTCATGCTAACAGCTGCCAAAGCGGTCAGCCAAAAACTCATAAGTGACGCTTTTGTAGTGGACTTCATAGGAGACATTTTTCCGTGGCGGGAAAACCACTAGAAGAACCAAGTAGTAATTACATACAGCCTGTTTTGATTTTAGCATAATGCTAATTTTGAGATGTGTGACTCTGAATAGGGAAATAAAACACAGATTTGGGTTAAATTGTTGTCAGTGGGTTTATCTAGTAAGTATTCATATAAAATTATATGAAAAAGAGGTGCAGTTTGATTGCTAAAGGTTTTATGTTAGCATGTTGCTAAATACAATAATCATAAGAACAGCTAACTTTGTAGTAGCATGAAGTCATGACGCACAGGTTTGGGGTCAGTTGTTGTGTCGAGTATTAATACAATATGATGTGAAAATGTGGTGCAGTTGTCATTTGACTACTTTACATTTGATGTTAGCATGTTGCTAAATAGCAATTATCATAAGAACAGAAAGTTTTGTAGTAGCATGAAGCCTTGACACACAGATTTGGGTTAAATTGTTGTCTGTTTATCTAGTAAGTACTCATACAAAGTAATGTGGAAGAGTGCGGTTTTATTTGCTTACAGTTTGATGTTAGCACATAGCTAAATTGCGATAATCCCAACAACAGCTAGTTTTGTAGTGGAATTCATTTGCCAAAAATGCTATTGAGACGTAATGCTAATGGCTGCCACAGTGGTTAGCCAAAAACTCATAAAACTCTTTTGTAGTGCACTTTATAGAAGGCAACTTTGCGTGGGGGGAAAACCACACAACAGAAGAACCAAGTCGTAATTGATTACAGCCAGTTTTGATTTTAGCATAATGTAAATTTTAAGATGTAAGACGCACAGATTTAGATTAAGTTGTTGTAAGTAGTAAGTAACTATTATAATGGAACTTTTCAATATAAATGCTAAATGATGCTATTTAGATGCTAATAATCTAAATTAAATAGTAGATTTGTAGCTGTTTCTATGACAGTAGAACACTATGGGCTTTCTAATATTTTTTATATAGTGTATTGTTAGCACGTTCTCATCTTCTATTCTAATTATACAAAAACATTAGTTACACCATTTATTATTATTACTATTATTCACTATGATGATTCATGAGACATTGTCAATGATAATAGTAATATAAAAAATGTATAATAAATATTATTAAAAAATGTAATAATATTATGAAAAATAATAATTAATAATAAAATTCATTCAATTCAATTATTGATTACATATTAAAAAAAGCAAAAAATGAAATCAATTACCCAATAAAATACATTTTTAAAATAAAATTAAATATTTACAAAGTGTAAAATACAACATTTATTTAGTTAAAATTAGCATATTTTAAAGCTAAGTAGCATGTTAGCACAAAATTAAGAATACACAGTACAAGCAAGTTTTGTGGAAAAAAAATCCTGTTTTAAGTTTATCATTTTTAATAAGCAATCATCTATTTGCATATCATATATTTAATAACAGAGTTGAAGGCAGAATTATTAGCCCCCTGAATTATTAGACCCCCCTGTTTATTTCTGTTTACACATTTCTAAACATAATGGTTTTAATAACTCATCTCTAATAACTGATTTATTTTATCTTTGCCATGATGACAGTAAATAATATTTGACTAGATATTTTTCAAGACACTTCTATACAGCTTAAAGTGACATTTAAAGGCTTAACTAGGGTAATTAGGTTAAATAGGCAGGTTAGGGTAATTAGGCAAGTCATTGTATAACGATGGTTTATTCTATAGACAATCTAAAAATGAATACAGCTTAAAGGGGCTACAAATTTTGACCTTAAAATAGTGTTACAAAAATTAAAAACTGCTTTTATTCTAGCTGAAATAAAACAAATAAGACTTTCTCCAGAAGAAAAAAATATTATCAGACATACTGTGCAAATTTCCTTGCTCTGTTAAATATAATATGGGAAATATAAAAAAAAAAATAAAATAAAAAATCAAAGGGGGGCTAATAATTCAAACTTGAACTGTATATTTGCTATATATTTCTTCCATCAGCTTGTCACAGTTTTTCTTATAAAGGATGTCATGTTCTTGATGAATGCAGTCTAGGTAGGAGTCTCGTTTGGTTGTTCGGCTGTATGTCGTTAATAAGAAATGAGCTCATTAATCATGCTAATGAGACAGGCCAGATCTCAGCCAATCAGCTGTGAGATGCTTTGTTTGGTTTTGTTTTATTGGCATCTTTATCTGGGTTTGTTGTTGTTGTTGTTTTATTTTCTGATTTGAGCGTCAGATCTTGTATCTCTGCTTTCTAGTTGAACATCTTTAAGGCTTTATAGTGAATATTTAGCATTATGTATTGATATTCATTCATTCATTCATTCATTTATTTTCCTTTGGCTTAGTCCCTCTATTCATCAGGGGTCGCCACCTATTCCAGCGTAAGTTTTACATAGTCAGATATGGGCCCTCTGACAAGTTATCGCGTATGAAAGTGTAGAGCGGTGGTTTGGGGGGGTTGGTAGGTGATCGTGGATGAAAGTGAAGAGCGGGGGGGTGGGAGATGTGTGTTTGCGTGGGCCCTTGATAATGTCTCTGGGGTCCCCTGAATTTATTGGCCCTTAGAATCATCCTGCACAGCGGATGCCCTTCCTGCTGCAACCCAGTACTGGCAAACATACATTCACACTCATACATTTAGTTTATTCAATTAACCTATAGCACCCAGTACCCAGAGGAAAACCACATTAACATGGGGAGAACATGCAAACTCTACACAGAAATGCCAACTGACCCCGCTGGGACTCGAACCAGCGACTTTCTTGCTGTGAGACGACAGAGCTAACCACTAAGACACCGTGCCACCCCATTATTATTTATTTATTTAGGACTATTTTTTATTATTATTACTATTCAGGTCTGCATTATTTATACAGTATGAAGACAGCAGGAGGGGTGCAATATATTGAACACAATCTCAGTGTGTGTGTGTGTGTGTGTGTGTGTGTGTGTGTGTGTGTGTGTGTGTGTGTGTGTGTGTGTGTGTGTGCTTATTCTATAGATTGATTCCTGATATAGACACTGATTAATTAGCTTGTTGTTCTCTGGATAACTGGAGGGAGATCCTCCATGGTGGTGAATGTGTTCTGCTGTGGATAATGGCAGAAGTGTGTTTGATGACTGATCAGATGAATTTGAGACGCAGCAGCCGTGAGGGTCTGTGTGATGTTCGGTCTGTCTGTGTGTGTGTGTGGTTTAGTGTTGTGCCAGATTCATTTACAGACGCATGAGTCAAGTGGCCTGAGTCTCCTGAGACACACACACACACACACTCACACACTTATCGGAAACGCACACACACAGTCGATGGCTCTTCAAACAGTGGGAATAAACACACCTGTAGTTTCTGTGCTGCTGGCGCCTCCTCTGGTCAAGTCAAGTAGTGTCGGTTTTTAACAACAAAGAAACTTTACTAAACCAAATATTTTAGAAATTTAAATATAAATTTAGCAGTTGTAAATTGTGAAAAAATTATATTTTTTAACTATGACATATTTTTAAAAGTTTATGTGCATAAATGTATATGATTTATATTTAATGGCTATAAAACTCATATTTCCGATATCAATAGTACAGGAATCTGCCACGAAGTGCAGTATTATAAATTAGGAGTTTATTATAAATTATTATTTATAATTTTTTATTATAAATTGTTGAATGCCTAGTTACTTTCATCACCTATATGCTTTATACGTTGAAGTCAGAATAATTAGCCCCCAATCGTACCCCCTGTTAATTTTTTTTCCCAGTTTCTGTTTAGCGGAGAGAAGATTTTCTTTTACACATTTCTAAACATAATAGTTTTAATAACTCATTTCTAATAACTGATTTATTTTATCTTTGCCATGATGACAGTAAATAATATTTGGCTAGATATTTTTCAAGACACTTCTATACAGCTTAAAGTGACTTTTAAAGGCTTCACTAGGTTAATTAGGGTAACCAGGCAGGTTAGGGTGATTAGGGTAGTTATTGTATATCGATGGTTTGTTCTGCAGATTATCAAGAAAAAATATAGCTTAAAGGGGCTAATAATATTGACCTTAAAATGGCTTTTAAAAAATTCAAAAACTCTTTTTATTCTAGCCAAAATAAAACAAATAAGACTTTCTCCAGAAGATAAAACATTATCAGACATACTGTGAACATTTCCTTGCTCTGTTAAACATCATTTAAAAATATTTTAAAAAGTGAAAAAAATTCGAAGTGGGCTATTATTTCTGACTTCAACTGTATGTATATATATATATATATATATATATATATATATATATATATATATATATATATATATATATATATATATATATATATACATATATATACACAAACACACACACACTACCGGTCAAAAGTCAAAAGATTGCGGTCAGTAGGATTTTCAAACGTTTTAAAATAAGCTTCTCCTGCTCACCAATGCTGCATATATTTCATCAAAATACAGCACATATGGTAAAATGTTTTGTACAATTTGTGAAAGTAGTTTAATTTAATTTAATAATTTATTTTTAGCTTCAGGGTCACATGATCCTTCTGAAATCACTATAATATTAATTATTATTAATATTATTATTATTGGTAATAGTTATAAAAGCAATAATGACTGGAGTAATAATTTCATTTGGAACTACATACAAAAAGTAACAAAAAATATTTATTAAATAAGTATTTATAAATTTAACTCTTTTTTTTTTTTTTTTTTAATAAATGCCGCCTTGATGAACAGAATCATTTTCTTAAAGAAAAAACCCCCGACACCAAACTTTTCACTAGTAGTATGTATATCATGCATGTATCATGTATCATGCCCCGACTGGGTCCGTTTGCATTTCTGTGTGGAGTTTGCATGTTCTCCCTGCGTTTTCTCCAGGTTCTCCGGTTTCCCCAACACTTTAAAGACATGCAGTGTAGGTGAATTGAATAAGCTGAATTTGCCGTAGTGTATGAGCGTGAATGAGTGTGTATGTTTCCCGGTGTTGGGTTGCTGTTGGAAGGGCATCCACTTTGTAAAACAGATGCTGGATAAGCTGGTGGTTCATTCTGCTGTGGCGACCCCTGATGAATAAAGGGAATAAGCCGAAAAGAAAAGGAATGAATGAACAGTATCATTGTGTATGTAATGATCAATTCTTTCAATCAAGTATCTGATTTAGCATTTTGTACATTCAACTTTAGCACTTATACCCTAAATCAGTGTTTCCCAACACTGTTCCTGAAGGCACAGCAACAGTACACATTTCCAACCGAATCAAACACAACTGAATCGACTGAGCACATCAGGCGAGACTCCAAAACCCGACGTGAATGGGTCAGATAAGGGAGACACCCAAAATATGTACTCTTGGTGTGTCTCCAGGAACAGGGTTGCGAAGCGCTGTGCTAAAAACTGTAGTTATTTTCCATATAGATTGAATAACTAGATTTGAATTGTAGTGGGCCGCTGTCTCGCAGTGTAAAACTCTTGACAGTGTGTTCTGTGGATCTCAGCGGCGTCTGCTGATCTTTCCTCAAGCTCCTCTTGACTCCTTCACTGTTTCTCTGATGTTCCGGAAGGTTTCTCTCCTCGCTTTTCTCTCTTTTTCTGTGGTTAATGAGGGCTGGAGTGAAACTGTGGCCCACCAAACACACACACACTCACACAAATGCAATTAACTCAGGCAGGAGGAGCTGGCGGCTAATAAGCAGAAGACGCAGAGTCTGAATGGCCAAGCCTGCGAGCTGTTGGCACAATCTCCTGACCCGTTCACCGCTTGGGCCTCGTGATTACCCACAATCCCCCACTGAATGAGAATCACACAAGAGGAGCGACACAACTGAGCTGCGCTCCTCAAGATATAACGCCAATATTGCAAACCATCTCAGAGATGGAGATAACGTGTGTGTACAGACTCACACACACACACATACACATGCGCACACAGTAATGCATTAAAAAATGCACACACACACACACACGCATATACTGTACAAGCACAAAAACACTCATGGACATAAACACACGCACAAATGAACACACAAACATGCACACACACGAACACACTTGTGCGCACACAAACATGCTCAAACACACAAACGCATGCAAAAGCACAGACAAACACACACACACACACAAACACTCAACATTCAGAAGCACAAGCATACACACAAACTTGTGCATATTCACGAGCGTATAAACACACATTTAATAACACACAACCACACATGCACAAACACACATGCACAAGCATACACACATACAGAAACACACATGTAATAGCACACCAACACACATGCACAAACACACACACACGCAAGCATACACACATACAGAAACACACATGTAATAGCACACCAACACACATGCACAAACACACACACACAAGCATACACACATACAGAAACACACATGTTATAGCACACCAACACACATGCACAAACACACACACACGCAAGCATACACACATACAGAAACACACATGTAATAACACACCAACACACATGCACAAACACACACACACAAGCATACACACAATCAGAAACACACATGTAATAACACACCAACACACACACACAAGCATACACACAATCAGAAACACACATGTAATAACACACCAACACACACACAAGCATACACACAATCAGAAACACACATGTAATAACACACCAACACACATGCACAAACACACACACACACACAAGCATACACACATACAGAAACACACATGTAATAGCACACCAACACACATGCACAAACACACACGCACAAGCATACACACATACAGAAACACACATGTAATAACACACCAACACACACACAAGCATACACACATACAGAAACACACATGTAATAACACACCAACACACACACAAGCATACACACATACAGAAACACACATGTAATAACACACCAACACACATGCACAAACACACACACACACACAAGCATACACACATACAGAAACACACATGTAATAGCACACCAACACACATGCACAAACACACACGCACAAGCATACACACATACAGAAACACACATGTAATAGCACACCAACACACATGCACAAACACACACGCACAAGCATACACACATACAGAAACACACATGTAATAACACACCTACACACATGCACAAACACACATGCGCAAACATATGTAATAGCACACAAACACACATGCACAAACACACACGCACAAGCATACACACATGCGCAAACACAAATGTAATAGCACACCAACACACATGCACAAACACACACGCACAAGCATACACACCTGTGCAAACATACATGTAATAGCACAAAAACACACGCACATGCATACACACATGCACAAACACACACAAACTTGTGCACATTGACAAGCATGCAAACACACATGCACAAAAACACATGAACAAGCATACACACATGCACAAACACACATGCAAATACACAAACAAACACACATGCACAAAAACACACAAACAAGCATTCACACATGCACAAACACACATGCAAATACACAAACAAACACACATGCACAAAAACACACGAACAAGCATACACACATGCACAAACAGACATGCAAATACACAAACAAACACACATGCACAAAAACACACAAACAAGCATTCACACATGCACAAACACACATGCAAATACACAAACAAACACACGTGATTGCACACAAACACACATGCACAAATAAACACATGCAAAAGCATGCAAACACACATCCCACGAATTTGCACACACAAACACATGCACAAGCACACACACATGCACAAACACACACAAACTTGTGCAAACACACACGCACAAGTGTACAGACATGCACAAACACACATACACAACCAAATACGTGCGAAAGCATGCAAACACACATGCACAAATTTGTACACATGCACAAGCACACACACGAGCACACAATCACATGAACACACACAGGCACACAATCACAAGAACACAAAGACAAGCATGCACACTAACACACACTTACCCAAGTGCATGCTCAACCACACACATATACAAATGCATGTACACACACACACAATATACACACACAGGCTCATTAATATGCATGCACACACGCGCCAACATCAGAAGCGCACACACACACACAGTCTTTGAAGTGTTATCAGTGTGTATGAAGGGCTTGAATCAGCGTGAGGCAGATTACAGCTACTGAACACTGACGGCATGTAATGAAGATGTGAGTGAACATTATGATGCCCCGCTCAGAATTCACTCCAAGATCAAAACAACTGCAACGAGACATTATTACAGCAATGTCAAATTGATTTGATTAAAAAAGAATGTACTTGGAGGGCAGTCCTTTACATTTTTTTCCAATGATGTCATCAAAATAATCTTATTTGTGGTGACTTTTCACTGCTTATAATTTAATTTGTAAATCAGTTGTCAATCCTGACCAAACCGTCTTAAAGGTGCAGTATGTAGGAATGCCTCTAGTGGTTAAACTAGGTACTGCGATTTAAATTTAAAATAGATTCAAAATTATAACATTATATATTATCATTATTCAACTAGTTTGCGACATTATACATCATCATTAGTATTTTATTAGTTTGCGACATTATAAATCATCATTAGTATTTTATTAGTTTGCGACATTATAAATCGTCAGTATTTCAGTTTGTGACATCATAAATCATCATTAGTGATTTATTCGTTTGCGTCATTATAAATCATCATTAGTATTTTATTAGTTTGCGACATTATAAATCGTCAGTATTTCAGTTTGCGACATTATAAATCATCATTATTATTTTATTAGTTTGCGACATTATAAATTGTCATTAGTATTTCATTAGTTTGCCACATTAAAAATCGTCAGTATTTCATTAGTTTGCGACATTATAAATCATCAGTATTTTATTAGTTTGCGACATTATAAATCATCATAAGTATTTTATTAGTTTTCGACATTATAAATTATCAGTATTTCATTAGTTTGGAACATTATAAATCATCATTAGTATTTTATTAGTTTTCGACATTATAAATTATCAGTATTTCATTAGTTTGGAACATTATAAATCATCATTAGTATTTTATTAGTTTGCGACATTATAAATCGTCATTAGTATTTTATTAGTTTGCTACATTATAAATCATCATTAGTATTTTATTCGTTTGCGACATTATAAATCATCATTAGTATTTTATTAGTTTGCGACATTATAAATCGTCAGTATTTCAGTTTGCGACATTATACATCATCATTATTATTTTATTAGTTTGCCACATTAAAAATCGTCAGTATTTCATTAGTTTGCGACATTATAAATCATCAGTATTTTATTAGTTTGCGACATTATAAATCATCATAAGTATTTTATTAGTTTTCGACATTATAAATTATCAGTATTTCATTAGTTTGGAACATTATAAATCATCATTAGTATTTTATTAGTTTGCCACATTATAAATCGTCATTAGTATTTTATTAGTTTGCTACATTATAAATCATCATTAGTATTTTATTAGTTTTCGACATTATAAATCATCAGTATTTCATTAGTTTGGAACATTATAAATCATCATTAGTATTTTATTAGTTTGCCACATTATAAATCGTCATTAGTATTTTATTAGTTTGCTACATTATAAATCATCAGTATTTCATTAGTTTGCGACATTATAAATCATCATTAGTATTTTATTAGTTTGCGACATTATAAATCATCATTAGTATTTTATTAGTTTGCTACATTATAAATCATCAGTATTTCATTAGTTTGCGACATTATAAATCATCATTAGTATTTTATTAGTTTGCGACATTATAAATTGTCATTAGTATTTTATTAGTTTGCAACATTATACATAATCAATATGTCATTAGTTTGCGACATTATAAATCGTCATTAGTATTTTATTAGTTTGCGACATTATAAATCGTCAGTATTTCATTAGTTTGCGACATTATAAATCGTCGTTAGTATTTTATTAGATTGCGACATTATAAATCATCATTAGTATTTTATTAGTTTGCTACATTATAAATCATCAGTATTTCATTAGTTTGCGACATTATAAATCATCATTAGTATTTTATTAGTTTGCGACATTATAAATCGTCATTAGTATTTTATTAGTTTGCTACATTATAAATCATCAGTATTTCATTAGTTTGCGACATTATAAATCATCATTAGTATTTCATTAGTTTGCCACATTATAAATCATCAGTATTTCATTAGTTTGCGACATTATAAATCATCATTAGTATTTTATTAGTTTGCGACATTATAAATCGTCATTAGTATTTTATTAGTTTGCTACATTATAAATCATCAGTATTTCATTAGTTTGCGACATTATAAATCATCATTAGTATTTTATTAGTTTGCGACATTATAAATTGTCATTAGTATTTTATTAGTTTGCAACATTATACATAATCAATATGTCATTAGTTTGCGACATTATAAATCGTCATTAGTATTTTATTAGTTTGCGACATTATAAATCGTCAGTATTTCATTAGTTTGCGACATTATAAATCGTCGTTAGTATTTTATTAGATTGCGACATTATAAATCATCATTAGTATTTTATTAGTTTGCGACATTATAAATTGTCATTAGTATTTTATTAGTTTGCAACATTATACATAATCAATATGTCATTAGTTTGCGACATTATAAATCGTCATTAGTATTTTATTAGTTTGCGACATTATAAATCGTCAGTATTTCATTAGTTTGCGACATTATAAATCGTCGTTAGTATTTTATTAGATTGCGACATTATAAATCATCAGTATTTTATTAGTTTTTATATTATTATTTAATTTCTTAAGTATTTAATTCATTTTTTGAAACATTATAAATGTTAAGTATTTCTTTAGTTAGCAGTTTTTAAAAGACATTCACTGATGCTGCGACACACACACACACACACACACACACACACACACACACACAGATCGTCGCACGTGCAAAAACACACAGCTTTTCTCTGCCATTTTGCTGTTGGTTCAGGCGTGTGGCAGCTTTTCACTGGACGGAGACTGAAGCCCCCACTGTGATCATGGCATTTGGACGGAGCAGGGTTCAAAGCTCACACACTGAGGAGAAACACACTTTAAACACTCTCTGAGTCTGAATGAAGACAGCAGTGTGTGCTGCTCGACTGTAAACACTAATGACATTTACACCGTCCTGAGTGAATACTAGTGTACTGTCTAATACAGTTGAAGTCAGAATTATTTGCCCTCCCGTGAATTTTTTTTTCTTTCAAATATTTCCCAAATGATGTTTAACAGAGCAAGGATTTTTTCACAGTATTTCCTATAATATTTTTTCTTCTGGAGAAAGTCTTATTTGTTTTATTTTGACTAGAATAAACGCAGTTCCTAATTTTTTAAAATCATTTTAAGGTCAATATTATTAGCCCCCTTAAGCTATATTTGTTTTCAGTGGTCTAAAGAACAAACCATCGTTATACAATAACTTGCCTAGTTAAGCCTTTAAATGTCACAGTACATAGTAGTCAACATTTAAAGTGGACCACGAACGTTTTTCAAAATGGTTAGAATTGGGTGTAGTTGAATAGTTTTTGGACAACTTTGATGAAATGTTTTGAACACAGTAGTATTTATAATAATAATAATAATAATAATAATAATAAATTTTATATATAGTGCACTTTTCTCAGACTTAAAGCGCTACAAGGCAAACAGTAACAAAGCAGAATGATAAAAACAGTAAAAAACAGCACAATAAAACAATAAAATATGAACGATTCAATACAATTAGATGATTAAATTAACAAAAATAATCAATCTAAGTTATAAGCAACAGTAAAAAGCTGAGTCTTGAGAAGTTTCTTAAAACAGAGAAGCTGCATTCCTGATGCTGATGGGTAGGCCATTCCATAGCTTAGGCGCACTGTACGAAAAAGCAAGACTACCCGTAGTCTTTAGTTTACAGCGTGGCTTTGGGGCTAAGCCTCTTATCTCTTTTAACCCTAGCAACGCCCCTGACACAAATTAATGTGAAACTGAGCGCACTTGCACCAGTGCAAAATCCCTCCCTGCCTCCTCCCCCATATGAATATGCTAATGACTCTACTTTTGCAAAACCAAATGAAAAAGTAATGGCAAAAGCAGGCAAAAAGAGAAACTTTGAACAGAATGTGAATTGTTGGTGCTCCTTTCAGAGGTAGACCGGAGAAAAACTGTGTTATTTGCAAGTTTGTCCTCCGGAATTAATACAAAAGAAAAAAAAATTGAGTGGGAGAGTTTAGTTGATGCTGTTAACGCAGTGGGGTCTGAACATCGGACTGTGAGCGAATTAAAAACAGAAATGGTCCGATGTAAAGGTGTACAATTTTGTAGTGTCTATTTAGGCTAAGTGCAAATAGCACACCTTGTGGAATGAGCTAGTTGAGTAATTCCTGCCCATCACCGTTTGATTGACAGAGACAACATGACTAAAGAGCGCAGCGTGAGTGGCGTAGCTCGTAAAGCGCATGGCAACATGTTTTGACACGTTCGATCATGAACCCGGTTGGAATCCAGCATCTGATTAACTCATTCTTTATTTTTCCAACACTACATATCAGATTTTGCCTACTCTTCATCACGAGGAAGACAAGTAGGAATCATCAATAAGTGTGTGTATGTTAAGCGCATTTGAGCAGCACATATTACTTGCACATTTATTGAATGAAAATGTTTCTGGTTCACGTATACATATTGGTCTTCAGATGGCGCCTTTATAGCAATGTGTGTGCAGTCGATCGCTCCGATTACATTGGGAAAACTGGTGACTGCTGCAAATTGGGCTTTAATGTTTGGCTGGTCAACTGTATGGTATGGAAACCTTATATACCTGCTAGACATGCGGATGATCCAGTCCCATACAGCTGCCATTGCACGACTCAAAGATAAGCTGCATCCCAAATCGCATACTTATGCACTAATCTTTGCCATTTTATAGTATAAATAGTGTAAGTAGTGTGTTCACATTGAATACTCTACAAATAATAAGTGCACTTTAATTACCCGGATGATGCACTCATTCAGCCGGTAAAGTGAAGTGTGTAATGATGGACACTTCACGCACTCAACAACCGCAGGTTTGCCTACGTAGGGGCGGAGCTATCGACCGCACATGTTGGATAACTTTAACTATTTTGGATGGTGAAAGCAAAATTCTCCTACGAGAGTGATTATAGCGCCTCCCGATGGTGAACGCGGTTATTCTCATGGCAGGTATTATTTGATATTTATTTCACTGATTTGGCAACCGTCAAACGTCATCAGGGAAACGGTTTGAATTTCCGCTTAGTAAAAAAACATTAGTGTGCCACTTGGGACAACACTACATACATATACTATCCTGTTGAGTGTGTAAGTCCATAAGTACATAGTGCATAGCGTATAGTGTGCCATTTGGGACGCAGCTATACTTTGTAGTGTGCAATTTAACACAACTGCCTCTAGCAGTCGCCAAATGGAAATAAAACAGACACACACAAGAATTGAACATACGCCAGACATGAAGTTGGCGTTGACCAACGCACATTCCCACATTCATTTCATCGTTAGTGAATCCAAACATGAGCGTGAAATCTGGCGTATGCAGTGTTGATACATGAGGCCAGAGTTACCAGGTCACAGATGTAGTCAGGTGCTAGCCCATGCACTGCTTTGTATGTTAAAATCAGAGTCTTATAATCACCTAAATGACGTAAGTGGAAGCCAGTGAAGATGCTGAAGTACTGAAGAGGTCAATGAAAGACAGAAACATACCTGTCAACATTGGGATGTGAAAATAAGGGATATACCCACCATAATAAGGGATTATCCCAACCCCCTCCCCCCCAATAAATCCCCAAATTACTAAATATGTTCATTTTTAGCTGTTTCATTGTAAATAAACAGTTAAATGGTCAGCAATATGTTTTAAAATTATTATTAACAAAAGAAAAATAATATATACATTAGCAGCAAATACATTAGCAAACAGTTCAGCTTATTAAAATTAATAGCTATTATAATGAAACAGAATCAAGCTATCAACCTCATTAGCCATTTCTCCACTGTATAACTCGCATTTAACACGATTTTTTATTACATTAAATAAGAGGTGTCACTTAAAAAATGCACACATCTAATGTTATAATGAAAGCCTTCCACTGGTTTCCTGACTTTATATGCTCATGTAAGTCGAAATTAGTTGTGTTTGTAAAAAAAAAGAAAAAGATCGACATCCTTATATGTTATTATTATTAATTATGTGTGTAAGTCTGTTTAAACACGCACCCAAACATCAGACATTGGCTGCGTCCAAAACCGCCTCCTACTCAGTATGTACTGCATTTGAATGTAAACGTACTACTCGACCGTTACAAAAGTACGCTCTATACAGTATGAATGTGAAAAGTATGAATGGAATTCGGACGTACTACATCCGCCATTTTGTCATGGTCACACGACCTACCTGCGTCATTTGCATCGCTTCACTTCAATTCATGAATTCTCTCGCGGGGCATTATGGGATAGCGCAGCGTGCATGGGATGCACACTCCAGAATCTTAAGTGGAAGTAAGTAGTACCGGAAGTAGTAAGTCATCCGGGTACTTCTCGCATACTGATTTTCGAATTCTATGAATTCTGACATACTACTCGGCTCGCATACTGATTTTAGCGTACTATATAGTATGGAAGTATGTGGTTTCGAACGCAGCCTTTATCTTTATCTTAATCGCGTATACAGAATTCGTTTGGGATCTGTTTATCAGTATGGAGCACATCAGCTGACAGTCATGCACCATTAAGTTATATGATTGTTTTGAGGATTGTATAGGATGGGCGACGGCACTTGTAATCAAAATGAAATGGAATCGCGCCCTTTTTAATATTTATTTATAAGTGTTTTCATTCCTAAACAAAGCGAAAGCACAGAAGGCTCGCGTTTTAGAGCAAGGGGCGACCCCTGGTGGTTCGGCGGTATGGGTTGCGTATAGGAAGGCTCGGCTGTTCAGAGAAAGACTGAAAATACGGGAGAAATACGGGAAAATACCTTTACGAGATGATAGCGGGAAAGAACAGTAAAACACGGGAGAATCCCGGGAAAAACGGGAGGATTGACGAGTATGCAGAAATGCTTAATCATTTACAGATTTAAATGATGATTATATTTATTAATGTTCGTCATGTGTGACAGTGGAAAAAGCCACGCCACGCCAATAACTAATATACAGTAAATCTAATAAGATTAGGGATCAATTAAAATTAGATATGAATATAAATATGCATACTGCACTATGAGTTGTACAGTAATCATTTGGCGCACACACAGTGGGTGTGCATTTTTCAGTGGATTATAGCATCAGCAGGAATTAAAACACCAGCAACAAAAGCCCCATCAAGAGTTCAAACTCACACACTCATGGCCTTAAACAAATCTACGCACACATACACATTCTCTCAGTCTCTGTGTGTGTGTGTGTGGGTGGTGTGTGTAGATATGGAGTGTTGTGCAGATACCGGTACACTATGGTATTGTTGCGGGCATTGATTTGCATAAAAATGCATATGATTTAAATGATTATATAATGAGGTGCTTTATGCGAGCTGAACCGACACACAACACGGCTTCAGATCGGGCTGCTTCTGCAGAGCTGAAGGGAACGGCTTCATATGAAGGTTTAAACTTTAAGATCGGCATATTCTTATTTTATTTCTAAACGTTTTTACTATACCTTAAAAGCTTTTTGCACTCGAAGCAGTTTCTCTAGAGAGTTTTCATCTCTCTTTCACCTCTGGGGTTCAACACGCTAAAGACACACATGTGCAGATGATCTCTGTTGTGATGCGCATATGAAATGAGCTGATATACTTATAGTTTGAGGCCTTGAAGACTTTAAAACTGTCAAGAGCTGTTTAAAGCAAGCACCCGTTTTAGGGTGCTTTCACACCTGCCTTATTTAGTTCGGTTGAATCGCAATAGAGTTCGTTTCCCCTTTTGGTGTGGTTCGTTTGGGCAGGTGAGAATGCAGCAATCGTACTCGAGTGCGCACCAAAAGCGGACCAAATAAGCGTACAGAGACCTGCTTGAAGAGGTGGTCTCGGTATGCTTTCATACAAACCCTGGAGCGGTTCGTTTGTGGTGAGAATATGATCCGTACTAAAACAGGTCCAACCGCAAAAAGTACTGCACCTTTTGGACTAAACCAGCTGCCGTAGGCTGATGCGCTGTGCATTATGGGATATGGAGGAAAAATATTTGTTGACCGCTTTACCAACAGAGAGAGAGGGAGAGGGGAAAACACTACCTGATGGATCGTTGGTAATATTTCCGCAAGATGACCATGTGGCAGTTTAGCTAAACTAATTCACGTCTCCTCCTGAAGTGACGAGCGATGCATTAAACACTGTTTTCCAGCCGCGGCCGCGCTTCATTCTCGAAATGTATAGTTTGCCTAAAGCAGGGATACAATTAGTCAGCGCAGTCGTCCCTCCAGAGTAAAAACGACATTTTGTGTCTGCCGGTTTTGTTTACTTGTGGGAGTTCACTGGCATTTTCCCGCACGTGAATTCTGACCAATCAATAAGCAGTTTAGGAAATATGTTCAACAACATCTGGCCAATGAGAGACGTGGATTTAGTCAGATGACTGCATTTTGGTTCGTTTCAACTGGTTCGGACCAAAGCCAGCAGTGTGGTGTGAAAACGACCTAAAGACGGCAGAAAATGCAACAATGTATCATTTATTACCCTTGCTCCGGACCAAATGAAGCGAACTACAGATGTGAAAGCACCCTTACATTTGTTTGATTCAGTGCATTTGATAATGATAATGATACATTTGGCATAGCCGTTTATATATTTGTATTAGTCATTCATTTTCTTTTCGGCTCAATCCCTGTATTGATCAGGGGTTGCCAAGGCGGAATGAACCACCAACTATTCCAGCATATGTTTTACACAGTGGATTCCCTTCCAGCCGCAACCCATCATTTGGAAAACATTCATACACACTCATTTACACACATGCACCACGGCTAATTTAGCTTATTCAATTCCCCTATGTGATATATATTAGTATATTTCACATGGAAATCCGAAGAAGTGCTTGAGAAGAGCAGCTTGAACATTCTGTGAAATATCTCCTTTATTTTTCCGGGTTTGACACAACATAAGAGTGAGTTAATGACTTTTATTTGTGTGGCCCAAGAGCATCACACTTTAATGAAGCTGCTGTGTCTGTGTGTGTGCGTAGCTTTGTATGTGTTTGATTGTAATTCTTGAGTGTGTGTGTGTGTGTGTGTGTGTGTTTGTTTCTTTGTGTGAATAAGAGTGTGTTTCTTCTGTCTGTGTGATAGTAGGTTGTGTGTTTGTGTATTTTTGTGTGGTTGTGTTAATGTGAGTGTTTCTTATGTCCTGTTGTAGTGTGTGTCTGTGCTTATGTCTGTGTGTGTGTGGTTGTAGTCATTTTATGTGTGTGTGTGATCCTCGTGTGTGTGTCTGTGTGTGGATGAGAGTGTGTTTCTTATGTCTGCTTGTGTGTGTGAGTGTAGGTGTGTGTGTGTCTGTGTGCATCTTTGTATGTCTGTGTGCATGTGTGTGCTTCTTATGTCAGTGTGTGTAATTGTAGTTCTTGTGTGTGTGTGTGTTTGTGTGTGTGTGTGTGTGTGTGTGTGCTTCTCTGCAAAGGTCTGTTATTTCTCACGTGTGTGTGTGTAAAGCGATGAGTTCTAGCGGACGCTCATGTCGCTCTGTGCAGTGGGTTGGTTATGTAATCCTCTCTAGTAGGCTGTGTGTGTGTGTGAGTGTTTGTGTGTGTGTGTGTGTTTCTGTATAAAGAAGAGAGCGTCTCTCTCCAGCCGGATGCGTCGAGGTGTGTGCGTTGGTCCCTGGGCAGGTAAACGCAGGATAGTATAACAGGTCACGGTGAACCCAAAAGCGGCCCGCCTCCAGCCCGCTCGTGTGTGTGTGTGTGTGTGTGTATGTTTTTCATGTGTGTCTGTCTGTGTGTGTGTGTGTGTGTGTGTGTGTGTGTGTGTGTTAGCGAGGCGCTCACCTGTACCTGTCATATATCCTTTTCCTCGTCTGCCGTTTGTGCGCTAGATGGCCTCCTGTTTGCTGCCCCTCCGTCCCTAACACACACATACACACACACACACACACACACACACACACAATTATACACATGAGACACACTAACACACACACATAGACAAAACAAACACATACATTCACACAAAACCCAGAAACACACAAAAACTACAATCACACTAGATTCACACACACACACACACACACACACACACACACACACACACACAACCAAACACACAGACTTCAGAAACACTCTTACATGAGAACAGATACATTAGACACACACATACACACACAGAGAGAGACAAGTAACACAAGAACCACACACACACACACACACGAGAACAGACACATTATAAACACACACCCACGAGTAACACATAACCCACACACACACACAAGAACAGACACATTATAACCACACACAAAAACGAGAAACACAGATACACACACAAGAACCACACACACAAATGAGAAACACATGAACTACACACACACACACGAGAAACACTCACACATGAGAACAGACACATTAGAAACACACACACACACCCACGAGTAACACATAACCCACACACACACACACGAGAACAGACACATTGTAAACACACACACACACACACAGGAGAAACACAGATACACACACAAGAACCACACACACAATTGAGAAACACATGAACCACATACACACACACGAAAAACACTCACACATGAGAACAGACACATTAGAAACACACACACACACGCACGCACACACACACACACACACAAACGAGAAACACAAAAACCCCACACACATGAGAACAGACACATTAGAAACACACACACACAAGAGTAACACAAGAACCACACACATACATAACACACACACACACACACACACAGGAAACACATACATATGAGAACAGACACTTTAGAAACACACACACAAACGAGAAACAAAAAGAAACCACACACACACATGAGAACAGACACATTAGAAACACACACACGAGTAACACAAGAACCACACACATACATAACACACGCACACACACAATAAACACACACATACAAGAACAGACACCTTAGAAACACACACACACACACACACACGAGAAGCACACACAAATACAGATACACACACACACACACGAGAAGCACACACAAACACAGATACACACACAAAACCACACACACAGACTTCAGAAACACACACATTAGAGACACACACTCAGTCACTCACACACATCAGAAGCACTCACTCACTCTCACGCGCACACACACACACACAGACACACACTCTCGCCAGCCCGCGGTTGCCATGCCAACAGCCCAGTTTCGAGGTGAGAGCGCTGGAAGAGCTCAGTGCAGATGTGGGCTGTTTCGGACTCTGTTCGCCCCCTACTGGACACCCCACACACCTGCAGCTCCTCAAACACACCACATCAAACATCTGCTCACCTGTGCGTGCGTGCGTGCGTGTGTGTGGACATCAGCTGTGCGTTTCCTCATGCTGTCCTGCAGTATTTAGCCAGAAATACAGTAGTTAAAACAAGAGTTCTGGTGCAACACGACTGTAACCTGGTGTATTTACAACATGCTGTATAATTTAACGATGTTTACGCACACACAAACAGACTTTAATACGTCATTCCAGAAACACTAATGTAGACTAGAGATTGATATTTCAGATAATTCAATATCAAGTCAATATTAGACAATAAAATAAATCAATAAAAAGACAATAATAACTACATAAATATTAGTTATTTTATTTATAGAACATGAATCAAAATCTTTAGAAATACAACATCAATATTTAATTATTAGATTTGTAAATTAATAGACGTCCGCATCAGTACTTTTGTTTAACTGTTATTATTTGCAATATATATATAGTGTATACACTCACCGGCCACTTTATTAGGTACACCTGTCCAACTGCTCGTTAACGCAGATTTCTAATCAGCCGATCACATGGCAGCAGCTCAATGCATTTAGGCATGTAGACATGGTCAAGACGATCTGCTGAAGTTCAAACCGAGCATCAGAATGGCGAAGAAAGGTGATTTAAGAGACTTTGGATGTGGGATGGTTGTTGGTGCCAGACGGGCTGGTCTGAGTATTTCAGAAACTGCTGATCTACTGGGATTTTCACACACAACCATCTCTAGGGTTTACAGAGAATAGCCTGAAAAAGAGAAAATATCCTGTGAGCGGCAGTTCTGTGGGTGCAAATGCATTGCCCAGAGATCAGAGGAGAATGGCCAGACTGGTTCCAGCTGATAGAAAGGCAACAGTAACTCAAATAAGCACTCGTTACAACCGAGGTCTGCAGAAGAGCATCTCTGAACACACAACACATCCAACCTTGAGGCAGATGGGCTACAGCAGCAGAAGACCACACTGGGTGCCGCTCCTGTTAGCTAAGAACAGGAAACTGAGGCTACAATTCACACAGGCTCAGCAAAACTGGACAATAGAAGATTGGAGAAACGTTGCCTGGTCTGATGAGTCTCCATTTCTGCTGCGACATTCAAATGGTCGGGTCAAAGTTTAGTGTCAACGGGATGAAAGCATGGATCCATCCTGCCTTGTATCAACAGTTCAGGCTGGTGGTGGTGTAATGGTGTGGGGGATACTTTCTTTGCACTCTTTGGACCCATTAGTACCAAGTGAGCAGAGTGTAAATGCCACAGCCTACCATCAGTCACCATATCTCAATCCAATTGAGCACCTTTGGGATGTGGTGGAACAGGAGATTCACATCATGGATGTGCAGCCGACAAATCTGCAGCAACTTCGTGATACTATCATGTCAATATGGAGCAAAATCTCTGAGGAATATTTTCAGTATCTTGTTGAATCTACTGTATGCCATGAAGGATTAAGGCAGTTCTGAAGGCAAAGACCAACCCGGTAATAGTAAGGTGTACCTAATAAAGTGGCCGGTGACGACTATATATATATATATATATATATATATATATATATATATATATATATATATATATATATATATATATATATATATATATATACACACACACACACATATTCTTAGTTCATTAGATTCCAGACGTTAGCATCCATGCTTACATTAATAATTTAACACAATTTTCCATCACAGGTGTGTGCATATTAGTCATGCTAGTTTATGAAGAGGCAGATTTAAAGGGACAGTTCACCCAAAAATGAAGATTCTGTCATCATTTACTCACCCTTCACTTGTTCCAAACCTTTACGAGTTTCTTTTTTCTGTTCAACACAAAAGAAGATAATTTGAAGAATGTTGGAAAACGGCAACCATTGACTTCCATAGTATTTGTTCTTCCTATTAAGGCCGATGGTTACAGGTTTTCAGCTTTCTTCAAAATATCTACTTTTGTGTTGTAACACAACATGAGAGAGAGTCTCCTTTTTTTAATAAGCTGATGTTTATTTGTTGTTGCTAAAAATATTGATCATTCAATCTATATGAAGGAAATAATAATCAAAAAACAGAAATCACATGAGGGCGAGTAAATAGTGAGTAATCGTTCATATTTTGGATGAACTATCCCTTTAAGTCACGTCTCTTTAAAAATGTATGAAGTTGATCTTTATGTTGACAGCTAAAGTTAAACCGGTTACAGAGGCAAACTTTGGAGTAACCTGCGGCGGGTCACTCGCATCTACAGTGAATGAATTATTCAGGCCTCAGAGAAGCATTCGCATGTCCTTTATCTGGCCTCGATCGATAGCGAAGGACGGACAGAGAGATGCACACAGAGATGCTCATTGTTTTCTGTCTGCTCTCTGTCCTCGGTTCACCACTCGCTCGCCCAAATCCAAAATCACACTGGGTCCATAAAGAAGGTAATGCACAAAACAGAGGGAATTCTGCTGAATTAATATTAGTTACTGATAACAGAGTAACTGATTAGAAGTCAATAAGACCTCTGTGTGTTTACAAGGGCTGCACGATAAATAATTTCAGCATCGAAATTGATATGTGCACACACAATGGTCACATCGCAAGATATGCAATGTTGAGTCTGAATTATAGTTGACCAGAAGCTTTAGAATTGTATTTAATTACTGTATTTATATTGAATTTCTGCAAAAAAATTGTTTTGTTTTAGTGAAAATATCTCAATTTTAATGCAAAAATATGATTATTTTACTAACCCCACTGGCAGATAGTTTTGCTTGTTTTAAGGACTTATATTTATTCTCACGTTGAAAACAAAACAATATTTTTACTTGATCTAAGAACTTTTGGATATTTGAGTCAAAGCAAAGTAAGAAAAGCATTTGTTTAGCAGTGTGATTATTCAATTTCTGCACCTGAATACTGTTCAACTCCCCAGAAAACCATCAGATAGTGTCTATCAAACCGTCTTCATATCGCAATCTTCATCGCAGAAAAATAAATATCACAATATCAGACTTGCAGCCCAGAAAGTGAAGTTCTGGCTCAAAATATCTTGTGCATCATTAATTATACCACAAAATTAAAGCACAAAACATACTTTTGAGAAACAAAAATGAAAATGTACTTAATATTTTCTCACTCTTAAGTGGTTCCAAACCTTTATTTTGTTGAAGACAAAAGAAGATATGTTGAAGAAAGCTGAAAACCTGTAACCATTGACTTACACTGTGTCCTAACTACACGCAACGCGAACCTAAGACATGGGATTTTTTGTCCTAACCATCTGCGACAGCGATGTGCAAATTTTTTATTTCTAGTTCCGTAACGTTGCAGCAAATCAACAGCTTAAACTACAAAGACAATTATCAAGACAAGGTATTGATAATGTGCTTTATTCAGTGTTAGAAATTTCGTATCGTTTAACACTGAATAAAGTACCAGAGCTGAAGATTGTCATAGTACTGTGTGCTGTTGTTTTGCTGCAACGTTACAGAAATAGAAATCGTTTCTAAAATAGAAATTTCATTGCCCTTAACACTGAATAAAGCACATAATCAGTACGTGAGGTGATCATTGTCATAGTAGTTTATGCTGTTTATTTATTTCTGTAATCCTGCAGCAAAACAACAGCATAAAGTACTATGACAATGATCACCTCAGGCACTGATTATGTGTTTTATTCAGCGTTAAATATAACTATATTTCTATTTTAGAAACGGTTTCTATTTCCGTAATGTCACAGCAAAACAACAGCATAAAGTACTATGACAATGATCACCTCAGGCACTGATTATGTGTTTTATTCAGTGTTAAAAATGCTACAAAATTGTTAGTTTAGAAACTATTTCTGTTTCTGTTATGCTGCAGTAAATCAACAGCATAAACTACAAAAAGAGTTATCCTCAGGTACTGATTATGTGCTATATTCAGTGTTAAAATGCTATGAAATTTCTATTCTATGAACAGTTTCTATTTCTGTAACATCGCAGTAAATCAACAGCATAAACTACAAAGACATCCTCGGGTACTGATTATGTGCTTTATTCAGCATTAAATGTTACTATATATTTATTTTAAAAATGGTTTCTATTTCCGTAACCTTGCAGCAAAACAGCATAAACTAAACGAAAAATATCCTCAGGTACTGATTATGTGCTTTATTCAGTGTTAAAAATGCTGCAAAATTTTTATTTTAGAAACCATTTCTATTTCCGTATCATCGCAGTAAATCAACAGCATAAATTACACAGACAATTATCCTCAGGTACTGATTATGTGCTTTATTCAGTTTTGAAGGCTACGAAATTTCTATTCTATAAACAGTTTCTATTTCTGTAACATCGCAGCAAATCAACTGCATAAACTACTATGACAATGATCACCTCACGCACTACTGATTATGTTCCTAATTCAGTGTTAAATGCTACTTAATTTATATTTTAGAAACCGTTTCTATTTCCGTAACATTGCAGCAAATCGACCACATTACCTACAAAGACAGTTATCCTCAGGTGCCGATTATGTGCTTTTTCAGTGTTAAAATGCTACCCATGTCATTTTATGTGACATTTATTGTCATACTACTGAAAGCAGCAGCGATAGCGCACCTCAGATCTTGAAAAAAAAATAGCAATATAGTCAAATTGCTTGTTGGAATCTTTTCACGTGACATTAGGACGCAGTGTTAGTTAAGAAAAAAGAAATAAATGGAAGTCAATGGTTACAGGTTTCCAACATTTTTCTAAATATTTTTTTATTGAAATCGATAACATCCTCCTTGAACTGATGACTGGCTGCTTCGTTTACTGCTTCGCCAACTGCTGGATAAGCATCTTTATTCAGTATGATGATTAGTTTAGGATTAGTTCATTACAATCAGTATTTAGTAAATATGTTAAATTTAGTGAGTTAAAATGTTGCCAACGTTACCAGTTAAAACCTAAAGTGGCGACGAAGACTTAAAATGCACTCAAAGAGTCTTATAAAAGGCCTCAAAGCTATTGAATTTCACTCTCTGAGCCTCTGCTGTCGATGGCTGCTGATTTTATTTGATGAATTACCAATGATCACAGTTTCAGTTAAAATTCGTCAGCTTGTCAAAAAAAAAAAAAATGTCATTTGCATCTTAGATGGCCTGAAATGTTTCATTTTAAGCTGAACTATCAATCGAAACAATCAGAAGTCTTCTTTTCTGCTTTCTCTCATGATCATCTCTCCATCTTCATCTCATTTTCATGGCAGCTGAATGTGTGTGGGTTCAATACGATCCAACTAACAAGAACACTAATATATTAACCGATTCAGCCAATCAGTGCTGCATTCAGTTCACAATTAACCAATTACTGACCCCGTCCATGAATATTCATGAGAAGCCCTGTCTCTCTCTCTCTCTCTCCCCTCCAGATCTGGCCTCGTGTCTGTTTGTCTGTTTTCTGTCTTACAGTACCTGTCTGTCTGTGCTTTGCCTGCTCATTGTTTTGGCTTCAACTCCGTCTGTGTGTCTTCAACAATACAGCCTCCATGTTTCCGCCCTCAGCGTGGCGACGACTTTTTGAGTGGATTAGCCAAGAGCCAAAGTGGCACGATGTTTTTCCCGAAGCAGCAGATGTGTTGACAGACAGACGCTTCATGGTTTGTGCGTTGAGTTTCGCTCGGTTCAGCTCGTCCTCCGCCCGCTCTCCTTAGACTGCTGGGGTTCAGCTGGAAATCTGGGTTCATCTGAAAATGGCAAACTTCTGTCCTCGTTTACTTGCCCTCATGATCTTATATATGTTATATATATTGTATTATGAGTTATTTAGTAGTGTTTCCCAACCCTGTTCCTGGAGGCACACCAAGAGAACATATTTTGGATATCTCCCTCCTATCTGACCCATTCATTTACCGATATGCTGGAAAAATGCCGATATGTTGGAGAACAGGATGGCCGATATTTAGCTGATATAATTGTTTTATTTGAATTAATAATTACATTTATATAAAAATTTTATAAAATGCTCAATAATTTGAAAATAAACTTATAAATAACCAACCAATATAGTTTTTTTAAAGGCATAAATACTGATATGTTGGAAAACAGGGTGCCGATATTTAGCTGACACAATTTTTTAAAAAGTTAATAATTACATTTAAAATAAGAATGCATAAAAGGCAAAATAATTTAAAAAATGAACTTATAAATTACCGACCAATATATCTTTTTAAAGGGGTAAATATCAATATCTTATAAAAAACCAAGCAATATCATTTTTTCAAAGGCGTAAATACCGATATCTTGAAAAAGAGGGTGACCAATATTAAGCCGATATAATTGTTTTTATTTGAATTAATAATTACATTTAAATTCAGATTATTTAAAATGCTAAATAATTTGAAAATTAAGTAATAAATGAACGATCTAGTTTTTTAAAGTGAAAATACCGATATGTTGGAAAAAAGGGGGACCGATATTTAGCTGATATAATTGACTTTGTTTTATTTCATAATTACATTTAAATTCAGATTGTATGAAATGCTAATTAGTTGCATAATAAACTTATAAATAACTGACCGATATAGGTTTTTTAAAGGTGTAAAAACCAATATGTTGAAAACAGGGTGGCTGATATAATTGTTTTTATTTAAATTAATAATTACATTTATATTAAAATTGCATAAACTACTAATAATTTAAAAATGAACTTATAATTAACCGACCAATATGTTTTATTTAAATGCAAAAATACCAATATCTTTAAAAAAATGGGTGGCGATATTTACCTGTTGTAACCCTTTCAATTTTAATTAATAATAATTACATTTAAAATAAAAGTGAATAAAATGCTAAACAATTTGAAAATTAGCTTAGATATAATCGACCGATGTGGGTTTTTTTAAAGGCAAAAATACTGATATCTTTGAAAACCAGATGGCCGATATTTAGCCGATATATACATATTTTTTTTCAAAATTAATAATTACATTAAAGGTATATAAAATGTTAAATATTTAGAAAATAAGCTTAGAAACAACTGACTGATTTTTTTAAGTGAAAATACTGATATCTTAAAAAAGGATGACCAATATTTAGCCGAAATAATGAATTTTATTTGAATTAATAATTACATTTAAAATTAAAACTATAAAATGCTGAGTAATTATGAAATGAACTTCAAGTCAACGTGTAAATAAGTAAATTTAGATGAAATGGGTTGTCAATCAACTGGTTTCTTCAAGGACATATGACCGATATATCGGTGAAGACAGTACAGATGTATCTGAGGGCGAGTAAATGACGAAAAAAAAATTGAAAGTGAACCAAAACCCCCAAAAATCACTCCTCCCGCATCCCTGCCAGTCTAAAGACAGCCCGTCCTCTCGTCCCGATGTCTCTCTCTCCCTCCGCTCTCTGTGTTTTCGACTGTATGTGCCATTACTGTGTTCTTTACACTTATATGTTTACTCCTTCTCTCTCTTTTGTCTTTCCAGCGCTCATCTTTTCTCTCTTCTTCTTCTTCTCTTCTTCTCCAAGCTTCACCTCTCCGGAAACCAAACGCTTCCCTCCGGCCTCTTTTGTCTCTCAATCTGTTTGTGCTTTCGTTTAACTCTGTTTTTCTTCTTCTTTCTCTCTCCTGCAGCTGGTTGACGTCTCTCTCATGGTTTTGTTTGACTCTCCAGTCATGCGAATAATCTCTTCTGCCTTTCCATCACAGAAAACGCGTCTCTTTCTCTCTTTTTCTTGCTCTTTTTGCTGTCTCTTCTTCTTCTTTCCTCCAGCTGTGGGTCTGTATATTCGTGTGCTGTCGCCGCATCCATCGCTTTTCTCTGTTGTCCTCTTTTTCTCAGTCCTCCTGTCTTCTCTGTTTGTGTGTCGCTCATTCAGGTTTGTCTCATTTGTCCTCTTCACTTCTTCTTGTCTGTCGTTCTCTTTCTCTGCTCTTTTGGCCCCTGCTCTGGTTTACTAGTTACTGAGTAGTTTAGTTTACTATTAAAGGAGTGTTTAGAGGTTCAGTGCAAGTTACAGTATGTTTGTACTGTAAATCTACAATATTTGTGGAGTAATGTGATTAACCACAGAAAAGTTTTACTGGATAATTAAATATATAGAATTGTTTTGACAACAACAACTCTTTTACTCTTTGAGATGAATTTATTATTATTATTATTATTATTATTATTTCATAGTTTTCTGACATGGAGTGACAATTATTTTATCATTTATATCTTAATTATATATTTTTAAATATACTCAAAGTTCAAAATATTGTCTCACTTTTATATATTGACTTTTATTTTGGAAAAAAATATTATGAAATTAGTGAATTAGTTAAAATATTTTGAGTTAATTTTGAAATTTTGTATTAATTTTAAGGCACAAGTATTTTCTCTGGCTTTAAAATGTTCCTTTTGTTTATTTAACATGGATTGAAAATATAATGTGTTATTTTAGTACATTGTTGTTAATAATTTACATTTTTAATAAACCAACATTTCCAGGAGGACAAAACCAGCAAAAACAATACACACAAAAAAAAATTAATGATCAAAAAAGTACATAAATAAAACCATAAATTAATAAATATGAAAATAAAAAGGTTTTTACAAACAGTTGATTTACCCATCAAAGAATTTGAAAATTAACTTATAAATAACCGACCAATATGGGTTTTTAAAGGCGAAACTTACAGATACTTGGAAACAGGGTCGTCAATATTTAGCCGGTATACTTTTTTATTAAAATTTATAAATACATTTTAATAAAAATGTTATAAATTGCTAAATAATTAGAAAATTTACTATGAATAATAAATAATAATAAATAAATAACCGACCGATAAGTTTTTTTTAAATAAAATACCAATATTTTGGAAAACATTGTAGCCGATATTTAGCCGATATAATTATTCTTATTTGAATTAACAATTACATTTAAATTAAGATTGTATAAAATGCTAAATAACTTGAAAAGAAAACTTCAAAAATGTTTAAATATACTTTAAAAAGTGGTTGGTTCTCAACTGATTTGGGCAAGGACCTACGAATGATATATCGGTAAAGACGAGAGGGCGAGTAATTTATTTCATTTTTTATCAGCCTGCACTATTAATAAATTTGTCATCCATAGTCCAAAATATTGTCAATAGAAATAACCTTAATTAAATTTTATATAATTATATAATACATATAATATTTTGTGCGCCATTAAAACTTTATTTTACTATATAATTTTTGTAATTAAAGTGATATGTCAAAATGCATTTATGTGGTGAATATTAAATAAATAACTAGTAATTTGTGTGTAATTAAGATTTAATTTCTATTTATTTTAAGTCACAAATATTTTCTGATTTATTATGTTTATTTAACATGGACTGGGAAATCAATTATTTTATTTTGTTACAATATTTTTTTATAGCTTTGAATTTTAATAGACCAACATGTCTAAAATATTTTCAGTGAAAATAAACGTTAATTAAATTAAATTAAATTTATTAATGCATGTTATAATATTTCCTGCGCCATCAAACATTTATTTTATTATATTTTATTATATATATATATATATATATATATATATATATATATATATATATATATATATATATATATTATTATTATTATTATTTATTTATTTTTTTCAATTAAAGTCATATTGGTATCGATAGGTGATATAAAATTTTATTTCTGTGCTAAATTTAATTTAATAAATAATTTGTGTGTAACTAACATTTATTTTCTATTTATTTTAAGTCACAAATCATTTCTTAGGCTTTTTTAAAGTTTGTTTTTCTATTGAGTTGTGAGTTTAAATTATTTTCCCTGCCAATAAACATTCAATCTTAAATCATAATTTTTTTCTGTGGTAATGAGCATTACACCACAAATGTCTGTCAGTCGACTCCACTCGTACTGAAACAATAACTTTCCCTGAAGTGGATCTTTCAGTCCCAATGTGACTTCGGACAGCAGCTCTGGAAAACTATCCGGAACGCATCGCCGTGATGAACTAACAGTTTTGTGTGTTTGCTGACACTTTAATAACAAGCATATGGTGTCTTTTTGTGTTTAATTTTCACATTTGTTTTTGTTTTTTGCCTGTGTTATAAACTAAGGTAACATTTTGTCCCCCAGTGTGTTTATGTCGTATTACAGGAAATGTGTAAAAAAAAAAAAAAAAAAAGTTAGAAATGTGTTTTTTCTTTTCTATTTCTCTGTTGTGGCTTTATTTTTCCTGTGATTGAAAGTAAACCTCATTCTCATGCTTGTGATTAATTGTGTCTTCTTCATATTCTTGTGCGTTTTCTTAATTGAAGCTGGTCAGAATAACGTGAGGTCGAAACGCTCGTCTGGGTTCGGAGGTTTGGTTCTGTGGCGAAGAGAAAGGGGCGTGTTTGTTGGTGATTTTAGTGATGTGTGTTTCTCTGTGTTTCTCAGTAGGAATATGGGGAATAAGCCAGCCAACAGTCCTAAGGGTCAGCCGCCAGACGCAGACGGACATTCCTCAGTGTCGGACCTGGCCAACTCGCTCACTGGAGACATGGTGATGGTAGGACAGTGTAGCTGCGTCCCAAATAACACAATATGCACTTAAACACCAACATCCAACCATGTGGTCTAGGGATTAATGTGCCAAATAATATTCAAATATCCCAAATGAAACACTAATGCTGTGTTCACACCAGATGCAGCATGACCGAATAAATCTCGGTATTTGCACGTACTGTAAATAGAAGTGTGAACATTTAGAGTTAATTGATTCCTTCATCCGCTAAATTCACTTCACATTAGATGTAGATTCATGTCATGGCAGTGCTTCTGTCTGCCTAGTGACTCTTGCTTCGTTGCTGAATAGCTAACATGGATTTTATTGAGAGAGTAGCTGGGATTTGTGTTTTAGGAAGGCTGAAAAACAGCATAGATTCCTTCGGCGCCTCTGTCTGAGTCCACTGGATCCTTTTAGAGGTGCACCCAGCTCTGTGAGTTCATCAACTCCTCCAAAACTATACCTGGATGATGGAAGCTCTGAGGGGTGGTTCAGACTGAGCTGAGCTCAGTTTGATTAACTTTTGTCCAGTGTCGGCAGGAGGATTTCCCCTCGGGACACCAAAAACAGGCTCTACCTCATAATCACGCCCTTACAAAAGCAAGTTCATGATTAGCAGGCAGTTAAAATGTGAAGCGCACATAAGCAACGGCGCCTCTCAACACAAAAAATGGTTTGAGTGTGATGGCCCCTAAGGCTCTGTGATGGCTCCTAAGGTGTCTGAAATATAGTACGCTCAAAACAGTATGCGAGCCGAGTAGTATGTCTGAATTCATGGTATTCGGGAAAAAACAGTATGTGAGAAGTACCTGGATGCACTACTACTTCCGGCGAGATTCTGAAGTGCGCATCCAATGGCATCCATAATGCCATTTATGAATGGGAGTGAAGCGACGTAACTGACATTGATAAGACATTGACTGACAATGTCAAGTGTAACAGAGGCCAGGTGTCCAGGTAAACCTCCTCCTCTGACCTCTAAAGGTGCCCTAGCGACAGACCCTAGAGGCCATGGTCTTTAGCCTCCATGGTAGAGCAACCGACTCCCATGCGGAAGGTCGCCGGTTTGATACCAGCTTGGAGCGATTTGGGTGGTGTTGGACCGGCGAGGTTACATTAACCAAAAGAAACTATTCTGACAGATTTGTGGTAATATTAAGTTGAATGGCATAAAATGTATTTATTAAAATACATTATTATCTCAATATATGAGATGTGGATTTAGAATTCTGAAAATAAACATCAGAATTGATACGTAAACAGAATTTGGAGTTAGAGTTGCAAGACAAAAAACTCTGAATTCAGATTTGGGAAAAGTCAAATACCGAGACCTAAACTCAGAATTCCAATGAAATGTCAGAGTTGCACAATAGTAACCTAAAATAAATAAAATTTGCAATTACCTTGTTTTAAAAGAAACTACTCAAGATTTGCATGCAGTCCTACTAACCATAACCCTATCATAACAATTCAGAATACGTTTGCAAGAGATTTTTGCAATTCCTAATGTAATCAGTTTGGGGAAGTATGATAATATCTGTTTAATCTATTCTCCCAGTGTGTCTTGGCCTAAATATCTTAAGACGTGTGTGTGCGTTTCTCAATCAATAAAACAGCAGGCATCTTTAAATTGTTAAAAAGAAAACAACAAACGTCAGCTTCTGATGATTGCTCTCTAGCAAATCTCTGGTTATTCAGGAGTGTTTAAATGTTGTTTTTTGTCTCCTGTTGATCATTCTGTCTCTCTCTCCAACTCTCTTTAGTTGTCTCCGGGGTCGGAGGACGATGACCATGAAGGTCCAGTGAGTGAGAAACTGGGCAGGATTCAGTTTTCTTTGGGCTACAGTTTCCAAGACACAACTCTGACGGTGAAGATACTTAAAGGTCAAGATCTGCCTGCTAAAGACTTCTCTGGGACCTCCGACCCTTTTGTGAAAATCTACCTACTGCCTGACAGAAAGCACAAACTTGAGACCAAAGTCAAGAGGAAAAATCTCAACCCGCACTGGAACGAAACCTTCCTCTTTGAAGGTCAGTTTCTTAACATTTCAGATTGTTTGCGCAGCATTGGTGTAGTAAACATCATTCTGAATGGATAATAATCCTTCTAGGGTTCCCATATGAGAAGGTGCGGGAGCGGACGCTGTACCTCCAGGTGCTGGATTACGATCGGTTCAGCCGTAACGACCCAATCGGAGAGGTTTCCATTCCTCTAAATAAAGTGGAGCTCGGACAGTTGAAGTCCTTCTGGAAGGATCTCAAACCCTGCAGTGACGGCAGCGTGAGTCGACATTTTCAGATTTACAAACAAAAAAAACAAATGAGGAATGTCCACGTATGGACCATTGACGGATAAAATGTTTCTTCAGGATACGTTGATTCTTCAGATCTTTTAACCAGAACATAGGGGGAGGAGATTCTCGCAAGTTGTGGAATGTTGGGGGCACTTAGGGAGGCCTGATCACGAAGTTGAAAAGTGGGGGTGTGTGATTGAGGATGTGGGAGCACTTTCATTTTGTTCATTTTCAAGGGGTGCTTTCTCTACAAGAGGAAAAAAGGGCAGGTGCTCAAGCACCCAAAGCCCCCCTCTGCACGTGCCTGCAGAACACGCTGCTTATGTCTGTGTATGTGTGTTTTAGGGAAGTCGTGGTGATCTGCTGGTGTCTCTGTGTTATAACCCCACTGCCAACACCATCACTGTCAACATCATAAAAGCTCGCAACCTCAAAGCCATGGACATCGGGGGCACCTCAGGTACACGGACACACACTGGTTGAGATGCCACAATTGATATAGATTAGCTGTCATGTGCATAACTCACAGCCTCTCATTCTCTGATTGCCTGTAGATCCCTATGTAAAAGTATGGCTAATGCACAAAGACAAGCGAGTGGAAAAGAAGAAGACAGTGACCATCAAACGCTGCCTGAACCCCGTTTTTAATGAATCCTTCCCGTTTGACGTGCCCGCACATGTTCTCCGAGAGACCACCATCATCATCACCGTCATGGATAAAGATCGTCTGAGCCGCAATGATGTCATTGGAAAGGTAAAAACAGAGTCTTCATGTGCATGCTCTAATAAAACTTTTGAAAACAGAATTGGAAATGAGGCGGTAAATTCTCCATGACTCCCAACCTATAATTCCCAACATTTTCGAAAAGAGCGGAAAACCCTGCTGTGTCCTTCATGCTTGTTTACCATCATCTCTTTCCCTTTCATTCTCTTTCAGATTTACCTGTCATGGAAGAGTGGTCCTGGTGAGGTCAAACATTGGAAGGACATGTTGAGCCGGCCACGTACAAATGTGGCACAGTGGCACGCCCTCAAAGCCTGATTCACCCTTTCCATTTCCCCATTTCCCCCTCCAACCCCATTTGACCCGATACCCCGTCCTTATGCACAAGACTAACTTGCTGCCAGGCGGCACAACACGGGTACTTTTAGCCATCCACTCTTGTAACCTTTAACCTTTGAGCTTCTGAGTCTCTCCTTCACTTTCATCTCTTTTTAGTCTGGTAACATGTAGTGTAAATGTAACGGAGGCCAAATAGTATGTAGGGGTTATATTTGGTGCCGTGACCCGGATGGGAGTGAGATTTAGAGTGTGAGCATAACGAAGACCAGCTAGCAGGAGATGTGCAAGTAAACCTCACTCCCATTACCTAAAGAGGAGCAACAGTGACTGACAATAGAGAATGCAGCATCATTGTTGGATCACTGGAGACACTAGTTTGAACCCTGATTGGAGCACTGCTAGTAGAACCATAGAGGTTTAATTGGTGCCATAACCCAGGTGGGAGTAAGATTTAGGAGGTTGGGAGTAAAAGAGGCAAGATAGTTAAAGATAGACCTCACTCCCCTCACCTTAAAATGTACACTAGGGACTGATGTTGTACACTAGAGTCCTTGTAAGCGCACCTGCCTTTCATGCCTGATACATCCATGCAAGTCCTAATTTGAGTAATGCTAGTAAAACTTGATGGGTTACACTGGTGCCCTGACTCGGATGGCAGTGAGGTTTAGAGGCCAGCTAATTAGAGATGTGAAGGTAAACCTTACACCCCCTCTTCTCAAGAGGTAAACTAGAGTCCTTGTTAGTGCACATGCCTCCCATGCCTAAGACACTCATGCAAATCCCAATTTAATTGATGCTAGTTGAACCTGAGGGGTGCCATTAACCAAGTGGGAGTAAGGTTTAGGAGGTTGAGTGTAAAAGAAGCCAGAAAGATGGAAATGTGCAAGTAAACCTCACTCCCCTAACCTAAAGAGGTACACTAGGGACTGACTTTAGAGGATGCAGTCTTCAGCTACCTTATTATCTACTTCCCAAACCAGAGACCCCCATTAGAATTCAAATCCAAGTAGTGCTAGTAGAACTGCACGGGTTGCATTGTTACCATGATCCAGTTGGGAGTGAGGATTAACGTGCGAGAATAACTAATTTTGCTAGTCAAGGATTTGCAGGTAAACCTCAATCCCCTGGCTTCAAATGCATGAGGCTGCAGTCCTTAGTGTCCTTGTTATTCACCTGTATCCCATGCCATTCAAATTCTAAGCTAGTAGAACCAGAAGCGTTTCATTAGTGCTATGAACCAATGAGAGTGTAATTCTGAAGATCTAGTTGGAGATTTGTGAGTAAGCCTCACTTCTCTGTCCTCAAGGGACATACTAGCAAATTGTCTTTGAGACTGCAGTGCTTAGCCTTCTTGTAGTGTGCCCTGAAGAGAGTAGGCCTGGAGGGGTTAAATTGGTGCCATAACCCAGATGGTTTAGGTGGCAAGTGTAACAATGCAACGAATAGATGATGTGCAAGTAAACCTTACTCTCCTGGCCCCAAGAGCTTCACTAACAATCAACACAAAAGGCTGAAGTCTATAGCATTCATGTTAGCATGCCTGCCTCACATACTAAAGACACCAGTTTGGGTCCCACACAGAATGCTAGTACAGTCCTGGGGGGTTACATAAAGGCCTGCATGTTAACTAAACTCTAATTTAGTTCCTTGATATTGTGCACATTAGCATTCATTTGGGATTTTGGGATAAACACTAAAAACCAACAAAGCCATTTAATGATGCTCTAAGAGCACTCACATTACAGCTACATGTTACCAGGATGTCGTTTCCTTCCTGTTTTGATTTTTTTTTTACCCACAATTCCCCTGTGTCCTCAGGCTGGAGAGGTCTGACATCTATCTGATGTGTGAACGCATCACCTCAGCCTCGTCCCTCATCTCACTGAACCAACCCCATGTCTAGACCCGCCGACTCGTGGGAGCTCATTTGGCAGCCTTTAAATTGGCCACCGCTGAAACGGATCAAGTCACAGGAACTCTGGGAATTGTATTTTCCAGGTCTCAGACATCCCATGCGAGTCCATCGGCCCTGGAGGGCCGCTGTAATTAAAGCCATGAGGGGAAACGAGACGCCCTCTTTCCATTAACAGTCTCTTGTTTTATTTCGTCTCCATTTATAGTTGTTTTTCTCAAAATCCCTGACCTCTCCAAGCCTTTTTCTGCGTCTATCCCACTTGACCTGATTTTCCGCACCTTTGTTCTTGTTCTATCCATCTTCCCATCTTTTTTCTTCTCCTGAGTAAACGCGCCGATTGGTTCAGCTGATAGACATTGAAATCTTACGCCATCTGGAGACCTACGGACAGCAAATAGACTCCACCACCTCTGTCTCTTTTGCTTTTTTCTCTGTGGTTTCTCTTTATCGCTGGCACAATAGTAGTGAAGTCCCTCTTTTTCTTGGGATCCCTTGTCGTCCGTGTGCTGTGAGTGACGTGTTGTAGATCCAACCAAAATATTGTTAAAAAAACATTTACCACCGATGGAGGAGGAGGAAAGATAACTTCCATGAAGGATCGTTCCAGGTCTTCTGGGACTTTTGGGAGATATTCTTGACGGAAGAAGAGAAAAAAAACACATACACAAAAGTAAAACTTGATGTCATCTTTTTTTCACGAATAGAACATTTGAAGAAACCAATCAGAATTGTTCTTCCAGATTTGCTGTGAAATATAGAAGCAAAAAGTTGATTTTGCGCCACATGCGCTGGATAGTTCTCGCCACACTTTGCTCTAGTGATGTGTTTTTTTTGTGTGTGCGCTGATAGGGGCTCATCTTTTACAGAAATCCTCCTATTAATGGAAAAAAATACTTGCCTTTACCTGCGTATGTGTGCGTATGCGACTGTGTCAGGTAGATGAGGATGAATCTCACAGAAACACGTCCGGGTCATATTTCATCCCAAAATCAAAAGAAACAAGCATTTTACCTTAAATAACATAGATATATTTATAGATTTTGATAACTGTATGCGTTAAGGTGATTAATTCCTGCTACTTTAAATCATAATTCTGCCATATGAATATTTTACGGTTTTAATAACGGTGTTATTTATCAATACAAATAAATGGACCTATAAACATGCTTTAACTTCTTTGCGCAAAATATAATAGTTCCCCTTCCTCGCCTTTGATCTTGCTGTGAGATGTGACCTGGACCTGTTCTCGACAGGTTTCGTGCGTGTATTACAGCATTAATGTGTATCTTCATTGATGTTAAAAATAATCAAAGTGTGTGAATATGCTGCTCTATTTTTCTCATGGCTTCCTTCCGTCTTATTATGAGACTCTTTTACTCTTTTCTCCTCTGAAAAGAGTCGGAGAAACGTGAGCTGCACTTTTTAATGGTGTAACACTGAGAAATATCATAGTAATTGTTAATACAATAATAAATAGTTTTTTGTATTTTTAAGGGAGGAGCGTTTTAAAGAGCAAATAGCACATGCGGGGAGGCTGGACTGGATTGACAATCTGTTTTTCTCTCTCTATTCTCTATGTGATTGTGTGTGTGTGTGTGTGTGTTTGTCATTTACGCTAGCATGATGGGGCATGTAAGGTGTGCCGTTGCCATAGGGTTGACATGGGGATGGAGTGAATGTGCAGTTGTGTAGAGACACAGAAGTGGAGCACGAGCATCCAAATGCTCACTTTCAATCAAGAACAACTCGTTATCTTGGGCAGAGACCTTGAACTGGACAAACTATTTTCCAACAAAAGACCAGACCTAGGCTATAAAAAGTTTCTGGTCAGTAGCTTGCAGTCAATTACAACTATTGCGCAATATATACAGTTGAGGCTTCCAAAGTTGATAAGTTACCTTATTGGTTTAAACCAGGGGCGTACAGAGTCGGTCCTGGAGGGCCGGTGTCCTGCATAGTTTAGTTCCAACTTTCCTTAACACACCTGCCTGGAAGTTTCTAGTAAACCTAGAAAGGGCTTGATTAGCTGGTTAAGGTGTCTTTAATTGGGGTTGGAACTAAACTTTTGTAGAACACCGGTCGAGGACCGAGTTTGGACACCATAGGTCTCAATTCCTGGAGGGCCGCAGCTCAGCAGTTTTGCTCCAACCCTAATCAAACACAGCTGATCCAACTAATGAAGGTGTTCACCTGATGAAGGTGAACACCTCGATTATTTGGATCAACTGTGTTTGATAGAGGCCGCTGTCAAACAACCGTCTGTCTGACTGACTGAATGATTGACTGTGCGACCGGCCAATCGACTGACCCACCCCTACTCCTTCCTTAAACCCAACCAGTTTTACTGATTGACCCGCCCACCTGCTTACTTCCCTAAACCCAACTAACAATTTACAAAAGCTGTCCGAAATAGAAAAGCTCTCGTCTGATTTTTACCACGTTTTCGGATTTTACCACATTCTCACTCTGTTCACTTTATTTTTTGGATTCTGTTTTAGTCTAACCTGATATCTGGAACCGCTCTTCTCCGGACTCGAACTATCGTCGTCGTGGTCAGCTCCTCTCTGCGTCTCAAGTCCACCGACGTACACGACAAGCTAACTGGAGAAACTGGTCGCAGCGTGAAAGCCCTCCACACGGAAGTAAGCGGCCGGCCGTTAAGCCCGAAAAGGAGCCGCGTCATACCGCCCCATAGTGTTCACTTAAAAAAATTAAATGACATAATTCACAGTCTCCAGATACGTCCACGGGACTGCGTTTTCAGATTGAGCCTGGGCGGATATTTAAACGTATGGACAAAAACTATTTAACCAAAAGCTTTTGTATCAGTAAAAACCTACATTTGCTCAAATGTATCCAAACTTTTTACTGTTTTTCACTGATCTCTGACTTTATACTGACCCCTAGTGGTGTGGATGTTTCACAACCTTTCACGACCCCGCAGTTTCAGTTTTTTTCGTGCAATTTGTCATGCTTATTTTATTATAACGCATTGCGTTCTGCGTCCTGATTAGGGCATTATGTTCTGCGTCCCGATTGGCTGTAGACTATTGTCAATCAATCTCCGTGCCGTGTCTCCTGTATAATATGGAATGCGTTCAGCTTGGCAAATTTACATAAATCTTTGGTCGCTAGCAGTGTGACTTTTGTCACGTTTTCTTCCTAACAAACAATGCTAACAATTGCACAAAAAGTTGGACTTCTTGACATGCTAAACAAAGGTAGAAGTTACGCGGCTGTAGGGCACCATTACGGACTAAATTAATCTTCGTTTCATCAGTTTTACAGCCCTAGAACATCTATAATAATTGTAAAATATAATGCTGACCACTTTGCAGATTTCGCCTATTGTGGGTTATTTTTAGAATGGAACTCCCGGGATTAACGAGGGACCACTGTATTATATTTACATGTATATTTGACATCTATTAATAATTTATTCTGCAACCAATGTGTTTTTTAAAATTCAGACAAGCTACTCCACCAAGCTAAAACGAGTAGTACACTGAAAAAATTATTCAGAGATGATTCCTTGGATTTACTCAATTCTTTAAGTTAAGTGGTTGTAAACAATTTATTTGTGTTGAATTTAAACAAACAAATTAAGTTGAACATTATTAAACTTAATTTGTTTGTTTAAATTCAACACAAATAAATTATTTGCAACAGTTCTGCATGCAACACTTTTTTCAGTGTATATGTGGTGATTATGTGACCTCAAGCTTTGTGTTGTTGGTGTTACAGTAACCCTGTTCAACTCAATCTAAGTAATAACCCTGAAGGCCATTCGTTCTAGTGTTTCAAATTGACGCAAACAATGTGTGTTCATGCAGTGCATTTTTCAGACTGTATTCAAGTGTGTGTAGTGCACATGCTTTCAGCCAGGAGCCATCTCAGATCAGCGGAGCGTTTAATAGAGCGCTTTAATGCACTTGATGTAATCAGATAATAGTACGGCTTAAATTGTGTGTGTTTGTGTTCCTTCTCCGTATCTTTCCCTTTGGCGTATCCAAACAATGCAACATCTGCTGAAGGTGCACACATGTGCGTTAGACCAGTTTAATTTCGATGTGTGTGTATGTGTGTTTAGACACGTGTATGCAGGTGCTGTCGAGGTCACCTTGTTTTATACCACCAGTGTGTGGCATGCCCCGCCGAATGCGTGAGCTTTTGCATCAATGCGTGTGTGTGACATGCACCTCTCACTGCCGTTGGTTTCACACATAAACCGTTGCTGACCTGAGAGAATAAATATAGAGATAGTGAATTAGGGTCAATGTTTGAGTTCTGGACAGTTTAACTACGGTAATGTGTGTCAGATAGCTGACCCCATCTCCTACAAATGTTTTACAACTGAACGGTGACGCTAATGTTTAAAGTGCACCATTAGTAGTCTGACCTGTAACGTGTATTTAGTGGAGCAGCCCGATATGTCAACACCCTCTCAACCAGAACACCCAAGGAAACACCCTAGCAACCGCCAAGAACAGCCAAACATCCACTTAGCATCCATTCAAAACACTTTTAGCAAAACCTGCTTGACCAGAGCAACCACTCTCAACACACTAGTAACTGCCTAGAACAGCCTAAAAATCCACCTAGCAACCATCAAACACACCTTTTGCAACACCGTCTCGAGCAGAACACTCGAGTAACCACCCTCAGTACCTTAGCATCTTTCAAGAACAGCCTAACATTCACCTAGCAACCATCCAGAACACCTTTAGCAACACCCTCTTGACCAGATAATTCAAGTAACTACCCTCAACCCCATAGAAACTGTCAAGAACAGCCTAACATTCACCTAGCAACCATCCAGAACACCCTTATCAACACGCTCTCGACCAGATAACCCAAGTAACCACCCTCAACACCCTAGCATCACTCAAGAACAGTCTAACATCCACCTAGCAACCATCCAGAACACCTTCAGCAGCACCTTCTTAACCAGAACACCCTAGCAACCGCCAAGAACAGCCTAACATCAACCTAGCAACTATCCAGAACATCTTTAGCAACGCGCTCTCAACCAAAAGACCAGAGCAACCACCTTAACACCCTAGCATTCTTAAAGAACAGTCTAACATCCACCTAGCAGCCATCCAGAACACCTTTAGCACCATCTTTTCAACCAAAGCACCTTAGTAAACACCATAGCAACCGCCAAAAACAGCCTAACATCAACCTAGCAACCACCCAGAACATCTTTAGCAACGTCCTCTCAACCCCCCAGCATAATTTAAGAACAGCCTAACATCCACCTAGCAACCTCCGGAACACCCTTAGCAACATCTGCTTGACCAAAACACTGAGCAACCACCCTCAACACCCTAGTAACCATCCAGAACAGCCCAAGATCCACCTAGCAACCATCCAGAACACCTTTAGTAACACCTGCTTGACCAGAACACTCAAACAACCACCCTCAACACCCTTGCAACCACCAAGAATAGTCTAACATCCACCTAGCAACTATCTAGAACACCTTTAGCAACACCCTCTTGACCAGAACACCCGAGCAACACCCCTTAACACCCCAGCAACCACCAAGAACAGTCTAACATCCACCTAGCAATCATCCAGAACACCTTTAGCAACACGCTCTCGACCAGAACCCTTGAGTAAACACCCTAGCAACCCTCAAGAACAGCCTATCATTCACCTAGCATTCATCCAGAACATCTTTAGCAACTCCAACTCGACCAGATCACCCAAGTAACCCCCCTCAACACCCTAGGAACTACCAAGAACAGCCTAACATCCACCTTGCAACCATCCAGAATACCCTTAGCAACACCTTCTCAACCAGAACACCCTAGTAAACACCCTAGCAACCATAAAGAGCAGCCTAACATCCACCTAGCAACCATCTAGAACACCATTAGCAACACCCTCTTGACCAGATAACCAAAGTAACCACCCTCAACACCATAGAAACCGCCAAGAACAGCCTAACATCCACCTAGCATCCATCCAGAACACCCTTAGCAACACTCTCTCAACCAGAACACTCAAGAAAACAACCTAGCAACCACCAGGAACAGCCTTTATCCACCTAGCAACAATCATGAATACCCTAGCAACACCGTTCTCTTTTGGATGTAAAAAAAAATCAAGCTTCTTTCTGTTTGTTGTCGCCAGCAGTCAGGAAAAGACGAACTATTGTGAAACTGTTGTTTGTTTAATAATTCAAGAACAAATCCAGGACATGCTGCGGGACAGGCATGTTTACGTGGCACAGTTGATCTTTATTTAGTAGCGAATCTCATGAGACTCGGTCAGCATTTTGAAGTGCGTGTGTGTTTCTCTGTGTGTGATGGTCAGTGACCTCTGTGCTCCTTTGCTTCACTCAGAGTGTGTGTGTGTGTGTGTGTTATAGAGCAGTTTGATTGTTTTGGCAGTCAGTGTCACTGTGAATATTTTTTTACCCAGGCTCTTTGGATTTTTTGGGTAGCAAAACTCTCTCCCACACAGACACACACACTCATGCAAGGCATCACAAACACACACAATTGTTTCTCAGCTCATTAACCCGCAACAATATTTTCAGTTCTTCGTTTTACCAGATTACTAATACAGAGAACTCTTTTTTTTCCCCCACATGCATGAACACGTTGCACATCTCCCACAGACACAGAGGCAGTTTCCGTGTTCTCTCCCACACACACATACACGAACATTATCAGAAAGACAAATTCACACGCTGATGCCGTACATCAGTCACTCCTCCGTCCAATTAGCTGCTCTTCGGAGATGAGAGGGAGGAATAAAAAAAGAATGAAAAATGAGTGTTTAGCCTGTGTTTGCAGTGGGTTGCATCATGCAGGGCTCAGCCGGAGACGCTTCCACTCGGAGGTGTTCACTTCAGCAGATGTTAAAGCGCACACTGCATGTGCTCATCCCTCAGTCTGCAGCTAGCCAAGTGTCAGCTTCATCTCACATGTTTTTCCTTAATTTAAATGCAAACGAGTTGTTATTCACAGACGATGTTGTTCTGTTGGCTTCATCGAACATAGACCTCCAGCATGCTCTGGGAAAGTTTGCTGCAGAGTGAGACGCGGCTGGGATTAGAATCAGCACCTTCAAGTCCGAAGCCATGGTGCTCCACTGGAAAAAGGGGATTTGCCATCTCCAGGTTGGAGGAAAGTCCTTTCCCCAGGGGGAGGAGTTTAAGTATCTTGGGGTTTGTTCACGAGTGAGGAAAGGATGGAGCGTGAGATTGACAGGCTGTTTGGTGGAGCGGCAGCAGTAGAAGTGCGGTCGATGTACTGGTCTGTTGTGGTAAAGAAGGAGCTGAGCCAAAAGGCAAAGCTCTCGATATACAGGTCAATCTACGTTCCTACTCTCACCTATGGTCATGAGCTTTGGGTCATGACCGAAAGGATAAGATCTCGGATACAAGCGGCCGAAATAAGTTTCCTTCAAAGGGTGGCAGGGCGCACTCTTATGGATAGGGTGAGGAGCTCTGACACCCGAGTGGAGCTCAGAGTAGAGCCGCTGCTCCTCCACATCGGGAGAAGTCAGCTGAGGTGGCTCAGGCATCTGTTTCGGATGCCTCCTGGACGCCTACCTAGGGAGGTGTTCCAGGCATGTCCAAACAGGAGGAGGCCTCCGGGAAGACTCAGGACACGCTGGAGGGACTATGTCTCTCGGCTGGCCTGAGAACACCTCGAGATCCCCCCGGAGGAGCTGGAGGAAGTGTCTGGGGAGAGGGAAGTCTGGGGTTCTCTGCTAAGACTGCTGCCCCCGCGACCCAGCCCCGGAAAAGCAGCAGAAAATGAATGATGAATGAATGAATGCAAACGAGGTCATATGGAAGAGTATTAAGCAATAAAATTTGACATGGACCAACTTAGATTGTTCTCTCTTGTGAGAATGTTGAATTCATATTGAGACTTTTTGTAGACTTTAGGAAGGTGTTTACATGACGCCAATAACCACAAAACTTTCGAAAATAGTCATTTTAGTTTTTATGATAATGATTTGCACCACAAAAAGGCCAGAAAATGTTTGCTTTTCAATACAGGTTTCAGGAGTTTTGGAAAACGCTAACGCTAGTTCTCCATTTAAAGGGACCGTTCACCCAAAAATGAAAAAGACCTCATTTACTTAAGGCTGATTTATACTTCATCGCCAAGTGATCTGCTTGCAGTGGTGGAAAGAGTACTGAAAAATCATACTTAAGTAATAGTACCATTACTTGCCTAAAAATGTAGTCCAAGTAGAGTAAAAGGATCTGTTGTAAAAATTACTCAAAGTATGAGTAAAAAGTAGCCCAGCGTAATACTCACTACTCAAGAGTAGTAAGTATTACGCAAGAGCAGAAAGTATTACGCTGTTAAAAGCTGATCCATTTACATCAAATTTGTGGATGTGTGTGTAAACGTAACATTCTGTAGTGCATTTAATTATTGTCCGGCAGGCGCACAACGTCATGAGACGTTAATATTAGGGTAAATTCACGTCATGACGTCAGGTGATCAAAATGCAATGTCTAGCCAGCTTCTAATGACAACTTTATTTTAATGTCCAATAATGACATCAAATGACGTTGATATTTAGTTGATTTTAGGTTGTTTAGGAAAGTGACCAAAATCCAACGTCGAGCCAATATCTTAAACCAACATCATGTTCACGTCAAATACTGACATTTATTGGCCAAAATCCAATGTCTGATAGACGTCATAGTGGTGACATCCACACAACGTCAAGCTGTAACAATGTCAATCAATAAAAGAAAACATATTATCAGAAATACTGTGGAAATTTCCTTGCTCTGTTAAACATCATTTGGGTAAAATTTTTAAAAAGGAAAAAAATTAAAAGGGGGCTTATAATTCTGACTTCAACTGTTTGTATCCCTTTTATTCATTAGTATTGCAAATCAGGAATTTGACAAGCGCAGAGTCACTCATTTTATTGTTTTTTAGCATTTGTGGCCAATAATGTTTCTTCATATAGTTTATTGACACTATGATCCAAGATGTTTGGTAGAAAAGCAAGATTTGTTTCTCTGGTGACTCGAGTGGTTTTTGATTCTGTGTTGTGTGAGATGGTCAATCATAGTGCGATTGTGACACATTCCAGCTCTTCTGACAGATTGCTGTCCGATTTGTGTCTGTCAGTTTCTGGATCTCTCTCTCTCTCTCTCTTTATCTGTCATTCCAGCTCCAGCTCCCCAGGAGCTTCTCTTTATTAGTTTGAAGAGCTGTCCGTCAGGAAGCCAGCAACTCCTCCCTGTCAGGGTTTTAGTGCGACTTCTTCTGAACGACGCTAAAAACGACGCTACAAGTAATAATTCTTCTTCTCTTTCTGTTTCGGTTCGACTCTCTGTGCGTCCGTATGTGTGTGTGCGTGCTCAGTGTTTTTCTGTTATTCTTGAATCTAAATGTTGCGACAAATGGGAGAAGTCTCCTGATTTAATGTTTTGAAGAACTTTTTTTGTAAATAACCGAGCAAAAATGGAAGAAAACTATTGTACATGGTTCTGTTCGTCACTTGTACTGAAAACAGAGAGTTGATGACGAGCCCGAATGCCCTTCTTGAATGAGGGATTTTCATGACTGTTGTATTTTTGCTGAGGTTGAGGGGGGGAACGAAGGAGCAAGAGAGCAACTGCCAATCCTCACACTGCCAAACCCAGCCCATAATGCACCCACAATTCCTCCAGATGCAATTGGATGCGTTTTTATGTCGCTATTGAAAGCGAAATGCTCTGCCAATCAGAATGTATTTGAGGTTTGATTTTTAAATGTAGAAAGCAATATTTTGGACCAATGAGATTCCTCTGAAGGCAGTAGGGTTGTCACGATACTGGAATTCGATAACAATTAGTACAGTTCCCGCTAACATTTAAGTGCTGTTGAGCTGCGTTTTCAAACAGCACTGACTTGCCATTGTGTTCACGTGCTCAACAGAAATGACTGTGATTGGCCATGAAGGTCATCAGTTCACCGAACTCACCGCTGTTTACTGAGTGTAACTACAGATATAGGGACACTAGAGCGTTTTAAAGCTATACGAAGATCAGCTGATCGCTCGTTTGTCAACTCATGAACAGACCAGCTGATCTTCGATCTTTGTACAATCCACTGATTAGTACCGAATTCCAGTATTATGACAATACTAGTAGGCAGAGCTAGCCAGAACACACAATCATACAAAGAATGCTAAATACCTTTAGTCTTTGGAACTTTTGGTTCTTCAAATGTTCTTCATAAAGAAGACACTGTTAAACCCAAATTATAATGTGCCCAAAATTCCTCCAGATGCAATTGGATGCGATTTTTAGGTCGCAATCTGAATGTATTTGACGTTTGATATTTAAATGAGAAGCAATATTTTGGATCAATGAGATTCCTCTGTAGGCGGTAGTGTTGTCACGATACTGGAATTCGATACCAATCGGTACTGAAATTTGAAAAATGTCCATTTCCCGCTAATATTTGAGCGCTGTTGATCTGGATCACAAACAGCGCTGATTTACTATTGTTTTCACATGCTTAACAAAAATGACTGTGATTGGCCATGAAGGTCATCAGTTCACCGAACTCACCGCTGTTTACTGAGTATGACTACAGATACAGGGACATTGGAGTGTTTTAAAGCTACGAAGATCAGTCAGCGGATCGCTCGTTTGTTAGCTCATAAACAGGCCAGCTGATCTTCTTGCAATCTACCGAATGATACCGTATTCCAGTATCGTGACAATACTAGTAGGCGGAGCTAGCCAGAACACACAATCATACAAAGAATGCTAAATACCTTTAGTCTTTGGAACTTTTGGTTCTTCAAATGTTCTTCATAAAGGTCCTTTGAGGAACTAAATAGGTGGCCTTGGAACACAAAAACATTCTTATGTTGCATTAGTATATTTTTGGCCGTAGTCCCTGGAACATTGGGTCAAAATTATTTTTTAAATCACACTGTTAAACCCAAATTATAATGTGCCCAAAATTCCTTTAGATGCAATTGGATGCGATTTTTAGGTCGCAATCCGAATGTATTTGACGTTTGATATTTAAATGAGAAGCAATATTTTGGATCAATGAGATTCCTCTGTAGGCGGTAGTGTTGTCACCATACTGGAATTCTAAACCAATCGGTACTGAAATTTGAAAAATGTCCATTTTCCGCTAATATTTGAGCGCTGTTGAGCTGCGATCACAAACAGCGCTGATTTGCTATTGTTTTCACATGCTTAACAAAAATGACTGTGATTGGCCATGAAGGTCATCAGTTCACCAAACTCACCGCTGTTTACTGAGTATGACTACAGATACAGGGACACTGGAGTGTTTTAAAGCTACGAAGCTGATCTTCGTGCAATCTACCATTTGATACCGAATTCCAGTATTGTGACAACACTAGTAGGCGGAGCTAGCCAGAACATTCATACAAAGAATGCTAAATACCTTTAGTATAGAACGTTTGGTTCTTAAAATGTTCTTCATAAACAAACAAATGGTTACTAAAGGTCCTTTGAGGAACTAAATAGGTGACCTTGGAACACAAAAGCGTTCTTAAGTTGCAAAACTATATTTTTAGTTAAAATTAATTTTAAATCACAGTTAAACCCAGCCCATAATATACCCACAATTCAGTTCAATGCAATCGGATGTGATTTTTTGGTTGGTTTTGGAAGCGAAATGTTCTGCCAATCAGAATGTATTTTATGCTTGATATTTAAATTAGAATATTTTGGACCAATGAGATTCCTCTGTAGGTGAAGCTAAACACAAAGAATAATAAATACCTTTAATCTATGGAATTCTTTTAACCCTTGAAATGTTTTTCATAAATAAATTGTTCTTAAAGGTCCTTTGGGGAATTAAAAAGGTGATTCTGCACCAGTATATTTTTAGCTATAGCTCACAATACATTGTCTGGGTTCAAATAATTTTTTAATCACCCAGCCAATAATTTACCCACAATTATTTCGAATGTAAACAGGTTTTTCTGTCTATTGAAAGCAAAATGCCCTTCCAGAATGTATTTGACATTTGTTAGATGAATAAGAAGCAATATTTTGGACCAATGAGATTCCTCTGTAGGTGGAGCTAGCCAGAACACACAATTAAGAGAACTAAACACCTTTAGTCTTTGGAACTTTTGATTATTAAAATGTTCTTCATAAACAAACAAATGGTTCTTAAAGGACCTTTGAGGAACTAAATAGGTAACCCTGAACCACAAAACTAGTCTTATGTTGCACAGCAAGTATATTTTTGGCCATAGTACACAATACATTGGGTCAAAATTATTTTTAAATCACACTGTTAAACACAGCCCATAATTTACCCACAATTTCACTGTGCTGTGTAAATGCAGGCGATCGGATACGAGTCACTTTTAAAAGATGATGTAAGCAGGTCATCAAAAAAATCGGATACAGTCACAAAATCGCAATTGACCATCAAGATCTGCAGTGTAAATGCAGCCTTAGTCTTTGAATTTTTTGGAACTTTAGACTTTTTTTTTTAATGCTGTTCACAAACAAACGATTCTTTTTGGAACGTTCAATGAAAGGTCTTTTGGGGAACTAAACACTGTAAGTGACAGTTAAAAATAACCACTACCACCACATGTCATGCCACCGCGGGACAAAACGATTAGTAAAATGCTTTTGGGTATAACAGCAGTTTGCGATAATGCCGCCAGGGCGTACAATGGGACGGGATGCTAATGGACAGAATTATATTGAATTGGTATAGAACATGATGATCATATTGAACTGGTACCATCTGTAGGTGACCCATGACCACAAAACCAGTCTTATGTTGCACAAGTACATGTTTGGCAGTAGCCCACAATGCATTGTTTGGGTCAAAATAATTTTTTAAAATCACACTTTTAAACCCAGCCCATAATTTACCCACAATTCTTCCAAATGTAATCAGATGTTATTGTGTTTGTAATGAAAGTAAAATGCCAATCAGAACTTAATAAGAAGCAATATTTTGGACCAATGAGATTCGAATGTGGGTGGAGCCAACCAAAACACACCCAATCCTAAATTAAATCGGTGTTTTCATCGTTCAACCAAATTTTTTGTCTGTGTGTACTCCCGAGGGAGCTTAACATACAACATACGGTGATCAACAAGATTACTTTAACAGAAGCAATATTTTAGACCAATGAGATTTGACTGTGGGTGGAGCCAACCAGAAAGTACACAATCATAACAATCCAGCTAAATGACTTTAAAAATTCTGTAAGTGCGTACTTGCGAGAGAGGGGTCTGGCTGCAGACTCGTTGCAGATGCAATGTGTGCTGCATCCTATGCTTTTGAATGGGCTCACCTAACCACACCCCTAACCCTACCCCTCACAATGACGTCACCAGCTCCATTGAGTGCATTGGGTCTGACACTGCGTCTCTGAGCGATGCAATCTCAGCTTGCATCATAAAGGCTGCATCCAGATACTACTGACTTACAGCCTAAAATACAACATGTGGTGATCAACAAAATTCCTTTAACAGGATAGTTCACCCCAAATCTCTGTCATCAATTACTTGTTCAAAATCTATAAGAGTTTACAGAAATTATACAAGAGTTTACAAGTTATTTTGAAGAAGTCAGTCCAGACTTCCATAGCATTTCGTCTTACCATCAACCATCGTTTTTCAAAATATCTTCTTTGGTGCTTATTAAAGGTTTAAAAACAAATAAGGCAGAGTAAATGGTGATGTAATTTTCATTTATGAGTGAACTACCCCCTTAAAATGTATTTTACATCTATTTTTTGACCGAGCGAAATCATCAAAAAACTGTCGAAAATCAACCCCAATCACACACGCGTTTAAAAATCGTTTTGAGCTTCATAAAAGCACCACGTTGTTTTAGTTTGACGTGGCTTGCATCCGTTTTCCGATATTAGCAGAGCTAGTGCTCAGAGCTGCGTCAAAAGCGCATGACGGCGGCCAGCTGAGACAGATACACTCTAACTTGTGGTCCAGCATGTGTAAAGCAAGCACACACTGCCTGTCTGCGTCCCATATGCTGCTGCCTGGTGCGTTTGGCAGGGCTTGTCCATATCATCCACTCCATCACTCTCTACACACACAACTGCAGCCAAAACCCGAAAATCCCAAACCCTCTGGCCAGATTTCTCTCTAATCCAAGTCCTGATGAGTTGGCTCCAATAATAAGGCAAGCACCATCACTAGGCAGGTTTCCACTATAGATTTGTGCAAAAAAATTTTTAAATGTTAATAAAAACACTACTATTGTTTATATTAACCTATGTTATGCGACTAAATGTAATGTCTGTCCTAAGGCAATAAGTCATTCCTAAAGTCATGATGATGGCTGTTGGTAGTTTCTTTGCACATCTGAGCTTTGAGTTTTGGTTGTTTTTATCATTCATCACCGGTTTTGGGAACACTTTACTTAAAGGGTTGTTCACAAGACTGTAATGAAACATTTATAATCAAGTTTTATGCATGCTTAGGACAACTGTTATCAGCTGTCGTTTCAAATTCAAAAATGACATTGTTTTTTATGACACCTGACATTACCAAGACAACATAACTTCATGCTCATTTTGAAAACGTAGCCCTGTATACATTTCTGGAGAGCATCAAATATGACTCAGGAGCTACGTTTTCTTGCAATTTTTTATTTCGCAAATCTACCGGAGGCCGCTGTGTACGCTTTTTGAGGTCTCAAATTTCTCTCAGAAATGCTTTTTGCACCTGCTATTCTTGCGTTAATCCACCTGAGGCCACTGTCGACTAACTAACTGACCAATCGACTTACCCCCCACCTCCACCACACCACCCCCCTCCACTGTTCACTTTCGCCTGCGACACCCTCCACGAACGTATCGGCCTGTGGCGCTCCTGCCTAATCCAACCAATAGTGTTTTCAAAAGCACGGCCATATTCTCACACTGTTATTTACTTCTTAATTAAATTTTTTGCCTTTTGCTTTTGTCTTACCCGCTTTGTGGAATCGTTCTTCGCCAGACACGAACCCCGTCATTGTGGTCAACTCCTCTCTGCGTCTCAAGTCCAGTAGCGTTCGTTTTAAAGACGAAATTCATATTTTATGACATTTTAATGACAAATTCCGCTTGTAGGTCAAAAAATATTAACGACGCTTTTATAAAATTTATGATACATTTATGATGGCTTCCTGACAGTCATGTTTATGTTGTCTTGGCGATGTCAAGTTGTCATGGTTGTGATGGATTTGTTTATGTCAAGTTATCATCAGTGCTGGGGGTAGGGTATTACAAGTAACACAAGTAACAAAATAATATTACTTGTCTAAGTAACGAGTAAAGTAACGCGTTTTAAAAATTAAGTAATAATATTTTTTATGTTGTTTTTTAAAAGATAAATGAAGGTTTTACTGTGTTGTTAACTCAACTATTTAAAAATTAAGAAAAAAACTCCATGCAAGTTCTGAAAGAGATCAAGCCTTAGCCAGGTCAGAAAAGCAGTATAATACAAATACTAAAGTTACTTAAAAGTAATGTAACACATTACTTACAATAAAAGTAACTAAGTAACGCAACTAGTTTTGTAGAGTAACTCAATATTGTAATGCATTACTTTATAATGTAACTTTCCCCAACAATGGTTGTCATAACAATGTCATTGCATTTAAAATCTCATAACTAAGCAAATAACACTTAATGACAGTCTCAATCACATTCATGACATAATTTTAAATGTTTAATGACAGTCTTATAAACACCCCTTCAACTAAAGTGTTATCTCGGTTTCTATTTTATATCGTCATTGAAATTGTTGTCATTTCAGGACTATCATGTGCAGATTTGAGGGGACATGGAGAGTAGATTGTCTCATGTTGGTCTTTGACCATCTTAACCGCATTCAAAAATCAATTTGTACACCGTCTGACTGAGTTTGCGACATTTGTCACAGTTAATCAGAATAAAATAGCGCAAAAGTTTCAATTAAAATTGTCAATGGCCAAACGCTAAACCCCTTATTTCCAACCCAGGCTCATTCTGAAAACATATCCCTGAATACATATCTGGAGAGCGCCAAATATGTCTTAGGAGTTTTTTTTTTTCTTTTTTTGCAGTTTTTGTTTTCGCAAGTCCACCAGAGGCTGCTGTGAATGCTTTTTGACATCTCAAATTTCTCTCGCGAGTGCCATTCGTACCTGCGACATTCGTTTTAAGGATGAAATGCCACCATACATAATTCTGGCTACATAATTCACACTCTTCAGAAACGTATATAGGGGTACGTTTTCAGAATGAGACATTTAAAAATCAATTTGTAAACTGACTGATTGAGTTTACGACATTTGCACAGTTTATCAAGCTAAAACAGCGCAATAGTTCCATTTAAAATTGTCAATACCCAAACTCTAAACCCTTATTTCCTCACCAGAATATCATAAAGGTGTCATTAAAATCGTCATCAAGCGAACTCCCGTTGCACAGGCAAGTTTTTACACAGGCATATGAGAAATTCAGTTTCAACACCTCATAATCTGAAGGCAATAATATCCATTCTCTCATACTCGGCACTTTGAGTTTAATGCGCATCGCAGCCTTGAAACCACTGTTGTAACACGTTGTAATTATCAAGTTTTCCCTGCATGTTGATTGCATTAGATGGAGGAATGCTGAAAGCAATGAAACTCTCACAGACTCCGCTAATAAAACAAATATTTGTTCTGAAACGGCAATATTGGCAATATTAGATCAGCCGTCTGGAGGTTTTTATATCCTTTTGCTTGCTCTCGTTCCCCCCAATACACCTCTCTGACAAAGAGCGCTCAAAGTCTCAACGTGTACAATCTGACTCAATGTATTTATTCATGTATTTTTTTGCCAACTTTGTACAGTGTAAAAAAAAAACAACAACCTATAAATCTATGAAGAATAAAAGTACTGTATAGATTTAGCTGCCTGTGAGCGACTACTTCACAGAATAGTGTCGATAGAGGTTAACAGCATAGATGCGATCTAAAGCCAGTTAAACATGCTTTCTGTAAATGCCGAGGGATGCCACATGTTTTTCTATCCTCTCTTTTATTTCCTCGTTGTAATTCGTTTCTTTGAATGTTTTTTGTAAAATGACCTAGTGGCATCATGCGATGTGTGTTGTTTCCTTTCTATTGTTTGTTTGTTGTTTGTTGATGAACACAGCGAGGTTCAGGCGCCCGGGAGAGTGCTTGGGAACGCAGAACGTTTGGAGAACGATCACAAGTTGTACGTCAGTATGTTAGTCACTCGTCTTTGTCTTAAGTGTGATGTTAAAACCGCTCATGTAGCTACAGTCTTTCCCTTTCCTTCGTTTCCATTTACAAACTAGCACTACACTACTGTTGGTTCTCGCAGTGTTGGTTTATGCTTGTCTTGAGTGTGTGGTTTTTTTTTTTCATGAGACTCTATATTCATGTGAGCGATGAAATGTTGATGCTGGACGAGTGTTTCAGACGCCTCGCTCTTCCTAAAGCTCTTCTGTTGATCTCATACTTCTCAAAAAAAAAAAAAAAAAGAACTTCAAACATTCCATGAGCGCTCGAATTGAAAGCCACTTGTAGGGTTTGTGTACACTCCTAAAAATGAGGATTTGTTGACATCTATGGTTCCAGGAAGAACATTTGGAACTCTTGGAATTCTTTGGAACCTTTATGGTGCGTTCACAACAGATGCAGATGAAGCATCAAGCGCGACTGATTTACATGTTAACCCTCTACTGCACACATTATGATAAAACTATTTTAAAAATTTGACTTTTTTTCTTTACTTAGAATAGCTTAAGTTGATGTGCCGTTAAAAAAAAAATGTGGAAATTTTCTTCTTCTAAGGTACTTTATGATATGTTTCCATATGGCAACAACGTCCTATAGTGGATCTAACTTAGAAACTTCAAATTTAGAACTTCCCTGTTTCAAAAGATTTAATTGCTGTATTATAAGCTTTAACACGTAACTTATAAATGACAGCTTATGCATACTTTCCAACAACTGATACTCCTACAGCCTTCATTTATTTTATTCTTTATTGCTGAATATTATTGAAAACAACCATAGTATTGTATTATCATGTATACAACATACAGCAAGGGTGTCCAAACTCGGTCCAAGAGGGCCGGTGTCCTGGTTGTTGCTGGAGCGGATACGTTTGCGGCCGGAAGTTAACGCAAATTATTTCTATTATTCATAAAATTTCTCATTTGTTGTATTTTATTAACGTCTACCCCCACCCCAACCCTAAACCCAACCGTCACAGTAATGTAAAAACTGTAGTTGTACATAGTATTAGTTATGTTATCTATTAAATTACCCAATAAAATGTATTTTTTAACGCCTACCCCCACCCCAACCCTAAACCCAACCCTCACAGTACTGTAAAAATATTAATTATTGTTAAACAGTGTCAAAAAAAATGCTGCTTTATTAATGTGCATATTGCACTTCCGACCGGCCGCATTTGCGATCTAGACTTTACCCGGTGTCCTGGAGAGTTTAGCTCCAACGTTAATCAAACACACCTGAAACAGGCAATCAAGCTCTTACTACACAGTGGCACCTGCAGACGTACGGCTGTATGCACTGTGGGTACCTACCATGAGAGGGCGGGAATTAATGCAGCTTATTTATTTATTCATGACATAATTTAAAATGATTATTAAACAGTATAAACTACTTTAAAGAGACAAACTATATACAAAATTTGTTTTAAAAAGATATTTTTTTCCAAGAAAAATATCCAAATTTTATTTTAGTTTGCGCCCAACTGTGCGCGTGGATGATTTTCGGTCAGTGGAAAGTAAGGATTTAATTAATGCTTCACTATTGTATCACAATCTTCTGTCATATATTTGCACATTTTTTAATATGTCATAATTTTAAAGATTATGTCTTGCGTCTGATTTTTCCTTGGTGCTGATGTGCTTTCATTTGTGCACCCGTCTGGTGTGAACACAGCATTAGAAGTTTCTTTTGATTATTTTTAAATGTTCTTCACACACACACACACACACACACACACACACACACACACACACACACGGTTATTTTAAGAATGTTCAACGAAAAGTTCTGTGGGGAACCAAACATGGCTAATCCACACAAAAAATCCACTTTTTAAAGAGTGTACATCGAAAAAATGATTCGTTGTATTTACTAAAAATGTTAAGGTAAGTGGTTGCCAACCATTTATTTGTGCTGAATTTAAACACAAATTAAGTTGAACGTTACTAAATGAAGTTTGTTTGTTAAAATTTCGCCCATTAGAATCATTTGCAACCACTTACATTAACACAATTAAGTTAATCCAGTGAATCATTTCCTTCAGTGTAGCACATGGGTGTACAAAATGCAGTTGGGGTTTGTTAACATGCGATGATCGCTACTCCTGAAAACACTCTTGGTGCTGTGTTTACACCTTTAAACAGGGTATAAAAAGAACTGTGCTTTGTTTGCGAAGCTGGCGAAATGTTTGTGAATTTGTTTCCTGTAGTGGGCAGTAGAGAGTTTATTGGTTTTGGGAGAGCGTGGCTTGAGCTGGAGGTGTCTGAGATGTTCGCCCAGCCACGTGACAGTAAAGCGTTCCCGGTTTTGAGCCTCTCCTGTTTTTTTGGCCGAGCGGACTGTGATCTTATTGGTTGAATTCTTTTGGGTTTGTTTATCTGTCCCACCCAAACCCCTTCCATGTGATTGGATGTGAGGGTGGGCGGAGCTAAGGAGCACAGTTATTACTATGTTCCATAATAAAATAGACTAAATCATTTGTACATCATCTGGCGTTGTCTTTATTCAGCATGCTTCTCTTACTTTTCTCACTGCTATTCCTACAGTAACTTAGTGGTAAATGAAAGGGGTTTCGTAATGTTAATAATAAATAGACACAACAACAACTCATTTATAAGTCAATGTGGCTAAATTTATCATCACACAAGGTAATGGGTTTGAAAGTAATATTGAGTTTGAGTGTGTTATTAATTTTGGTATGGCATATTCATCTGCTACAGTTTGATTGCACTCTGTGTGTGTCGTAGATTGATGTAATTGTAGTTATGAATAGAAATCATGAGGAAATGATCACTTCTGGATTCTACTTAATGATTCTGGGTCTTCAAAAGAAAAAGGAGCCCCTGGACATTCTCTGCAAATGGACATGGATGAAAAAAAGTCAGGTTTGGAATGACATAACCGGTGAGTAGATGACATAATGCTCATTTGGGATGAACTACCTCTTTAACGACTCCATTAATGATTCTTTTAGCACTTGAAGCGGAGCGGATGCCCCTCCAGCCACAACCCAGTACTGGGAAACACCCATACACTCTCGAATTCACACACTACCGCCAATTTAGTTCATCCAATTTACTTATAGTGCATGTCTTTGGACTGTGGGGAGCACCCACACCAACACGGGGAAAACATGCAAACTCCACGCAGAAATGCCAACTGGCTCAGCCGGGACTTGAACTTGCCTTTGTTTGTGATGTATTCTGAAATGATCCACATTTTAGATTATGAAGGAAGTTTATTTATAAACTATTTTCTAGAGGATCACCTGCTTATGATTGTTCTCAGCTGTTCCATGATCGATTATCCAATCAGATGATTCCTAACTCACTATAAATAACCAGAGTTTTCTTATCTCAATATCTGCATATTGAAGAACCCCCTCCAACCCACCCCTACTTTCCCTCCTTTCCAGAAGGGCGACACGGCAGCCCAATGATTAGCACTGTTGCCTCACAGAAAGAATGCCTCTGGTTTAACTCCCTACTAAACCAGACAACATTTCTGTGCGCAGTTTCTCTTATTCTCCCCGTGCTCGCGTGGGTTTTCCCCGGGTTCCTCCTACAGTCCAAATAACAATCACCCTAAGTAAATTGAACACACAAAATTCATAGCATAGTCAAGTTCTTAGCGAGTACACCTCAGTCATCCGTGTCCATCATTTAGCTAGAAATAAGCCGGGGGAGTTCATCAAGATCTACCTGAGCTCAAACTCTCCTCTCGCCCTGCAAACAGGAGGGAACCCAGGGCTCGAGGATCTCATAAGCTCAGGGCTCTCTCCCAGGACAGCATGCCAAACAAGCTTTTACTATCAATCATCAGCTGAGTGTGAATTCTTGAAATAATTATTCATGTGAATTGTTCATAAGAAACACCAAGATTGAGAGATATAGCCTCATGTCTACTTTGGCAAGCTTTTTGCCTATTAATTAATTTTTTTTTTTTTCAAAAACTGGTGCGTCCATCAAACAAGAACTAACAGTCAAGTCTAGATTGCATAATATGTGACACTTTACAACAATTATTTTTTTTTTTATTATTGTGAAGGTTGTGTTTAGGGTTGGGGTAGGCGTAAATAATATACAATTTAATGGGTAATTTAATAAATCATTCTAATTATAATTACTGTTTTTACATTGCTGCGAGGGTTGGGAATGGGGCGGACCATAATTAAAATACAATTAATAGGTAATTTAAAGGTGCAGTATGTAAGTTTGACACCCAGAGGTAAAAATAAAAAAACAAAATAAAAATATTTTCCATATTAAAATGAGTTTTTGTTCCAACCAACTCGTCAAATTGATACATTAGAAATGGCTTCTATTTCTTGCAACTGAACAACGGAAAACTGGCAATGATCAGCTCAGGTGCACCTCATGTGCTTTATTCAGTGTGAAATGCTAATAATGTGAGTTTGAATGCCATTTTACATGACATTTATTGCCACTGAAAGCAGCAGCAGCAGATACTTCACTCCAGATCTTAAAAATAAATTGAAATTGAACTTTAGAACTAAACACATAGTGGTTCAGCATGTACATTTAATAATGAGGTTTAATATGTATTAATTAGATTTGAAACCATTACCATTTCGCAGGAGTGCAGTGAGTGCACTATTCTGTGCATCTGAATGGCTGTGTTTAAATTTCTGTCGTGTTTCGTCTGGTGCAAATACCCAAATCACATATCACAGCAAATCTCTTCACGTGCCATGTTGTTAGGACACAGTGTAACCTACAATGTAACCTGCTCACTTAATGTTTACACTCATAATATTTATATTATTGGCTAATTATTAGGAGGCCGCATTTCAGTCACAGACGCATGCTTTGAGAGCCTTTCTGACTGAATGAATGAAATAAGGTAACCCGGCGTGCTGAAATATAATTGGTTAAAGTGGCAGTAGGCTAGTTAAAAGAACCAAAACAAACCTAGCTAACTTTTTCAAAGCAGAGAATCTGAATTGTTTTTAGATAAACAAGACTGTTCACTTAGCATTTTTCTTAAATAACTGCAAACAATATGGTATTTTTATGCTTTAGAAAAGTCAAAAACTTACATACAGCCCCTTTAATAAATGTTATAAATAATTCTTGTTAACTTCCAGCTGCAGCTGTATCCTGTCTAGCAACAACCAGCTCAGAAAAGCAAACGCTATCATCACTTCAGGATTTTTCCACAAAACACCATCATGATTACACTGCGACGTCAGCATCGAAAAATTGCAGACGTTTGGTTCCAGTCTTCTGAATAGGAACCAGTTCTTGATTCGCAAGTGTGTTTGCTTGAGTGTAGTGAAGCGACGCACAGCTGAACAGTTGGTTGTGTAATTATCAAGCTGAGGCCTGTCAAAACAGCTGAACAACAGTCCACGTGGGGAGGGGAAGAAAAAAAAGGGAAGAAAAGAGCAGCCTGCGAGAGATGGAAGCGGGACAGGAGAGTCGGAGAAGAGTTTATAAATAGAACGGGAGGCTAAAGTACATCCTGGAGTGAATAAAGACTCTGCAAACACAGTGTTCCCGGATCCTGCAGACGAGACGCTGAGCTCTCGAACTCTCTTTAAATCTCAGCACACGCTTTAAATGCACCCGGCTCGGCTGGAGCTCCATTATGACATCACGGCCAACTAAAATTAGACACACTCCATCCACACCTATATCCCACACCTCTTTCACTCTATCGCTCCGTCTGTTTCTGCAAACTGTTTTTTTCAGGGCTGCATTTACAAACACTATGCGCTGTTTGGAGTGCTAAATATGCTTTTGTAGAGTTTTGTCATGAAAGAAAGTGGCGGTTTTATTCTGATGTCATTTTCAGGAGTGTAAAGCTCATTTGCACCTGAAAAAAATCAATTGAAAGTGCTGTATGTCAGTTTGTGAATCTTTTAGAGCATAAAAATAACATTTTAAAATTTTACTTTTTTTTTAGGGGTTCTGAAAGTCAAATTCAAGACTTTTTATAACCTTTATGAATAAAACACATATCAAACACATATGAACATTGTGATTGCCAAAACAGCGCCGCCAAAACAACTGCGTATGACATATGACCCTGCTTGTTCTCCAACATCTCCAATTTTAGTTGAAACAATATGTCAGAAAAAACTACAGCTTGTGCTCCATCTTTTAATAATACTATGAGACATGTTTATTTTGTACGAAAAATGAATGAAAATCTTTATTAAACTCTCTCTTTATCAGTTAATAAACATTATTTTAACATACACTTTCAGGCCTGTAGCCAGTTTATTGAAAGGACAGGTCGTTTTCTGAAAAACTGAACCTTTTTGCAGTTATTCACCCGAGGTATAAATATGACATTTTAGTGACATATTAAGAACTAATTTTTGCTGGAAAATCTTGTTGGATAGTTATTATAACTAAACTTTTTGATGTACCAAAACTATTTCCTACCATTTTTGACACATTTAAACTAAGTTTTATTAAAGTTTTATAAATAATAAAAATACTTCGAATTAGAAATTAGAACTTTAAATTCTAAGAATAAAGAAATAAAGAGTTCAGATGCCAAAACCTCTAAATGCCATGTAAAATTAGCATTTTTCTCAGCCTCGTATATTTATGTTCAGTTATTTCACTTTAAAGACAATAAAAATAATGCAGTAAACACTATAAAAGTAAAATCACTGAGTCCACACACAGGAGTTGGAGAAAAATGCTAATTTTACAAGAAAATATTAAGGTTTTTGCATCTAAAAAATATAAAAATATACTTATTTTTAAAATACAATTTTTTATCATAATTTTCTTTGGGAAATCTGTTAAAACTTGATTTAAATTAAAAATTGAAGCCAATAGGCAAATGACAAACTGGCCGGCGCATTCAATCTTCCTCAGTGAGAATTTGGCCATTTGAATAATAAGATAAATTCAAACATAATAATAATAATCCAACTTTTGGTCTTTCAAACCACCTGACCCCCCTTGGCTACGCGCATGACTATTTAATTTAACTTATTAAATTGTAAGAAGAGAGGATTACTTAATAATACATTTTAATAGCAGTTAAATAATAAATAGCAATATATAATATATATATATGTATTCACCCATCCCCAGTCCATACCAATGTCAAGCGCAAACCTACGCCCTTGTATTGTTGAGGTTTTTGAAAAATGTCAAAGCATTTACCCAAAATATGTGTCAAAATAATATTTCCCATCAAAAATCATTGCCTCTGCTGAAACAAAGAGAAAGTTGTGGCCAAATTAAGACTCAAAATCCCCCCCAGAGTGAATGAAAACATCCCCAACAGCACACGCAACGGTTAACAAGATCTTTGTATATAGATTTATTTTACTTTTGTCGCCACCTACTGGCACTTTAACTGTCGTAAATATATATATTTATCCATGACCGGCTGAAATAAGAACAAAAATAGCTAAAAATCAGTTATTATTATGATCGCTCTATAAACGTCCTCTAGTATTGTGTTTTTCTTCCTATCTCCATCTGTCTTGTATGCAGGGAAGGACGCAAGCTTTCTCCGTTACGACGTGCTATTTCCTGGAAACAGGGAGTCCAGAAACACTGAAAGCACCAGCAGCCCCGGGACAGATGGAGAGAGCGAGCGATCTGACGGGGAAGAAGGAAACGTGGAGACAGGGTGAGAAAATAAAAGAAGGATGGGAAGTGAGTGTGAAAATGTAAAGCGCTGTAGAGGGGAGAGGAGATGGTGTAAAAACACCAGAGACTTCAAGAGAAAGGGCTACAGAAATGGGTGGCAAACAAAGGAATTAATTTGTCAAATTTCTCACCTTTCTTAGAAGAGCATATGAAGTGAGCAGTAGAATAGTGCTATATATGCTGTATGTAGGGCCAGATTTACTGAAAGCTTGCACCAGCCAAACATCCCAATTTCAAAAGGAAACATAACTATTTTATGTATTGCCCAATAAGTGGCTAATTCATACGATTTCCTTCATTTGAAAACACAAGTGTTTTTAAAGGAAGTGTGCCCCCAAACTTAGCAAATCAAACTAAAATGTACAAATTAATATGACTTAGACATTATTAAAAAGTTATGAATTGCTGTGAGATTGCATTAGCACAAAGATTTCTTTCTTCATGGATGATTTTTTATAATTAATCAAATTAATAAATTAATCTCTGTATTACTCAGGCCCAAAATTAATATGTATTTTGATGGTCTTAATAATAATAATAATAATAATAATAATAATAATATAATGAAAATATAATATTAATAATAATAATATTGATAATATTATTATTATAATGAAAATATAATAATCATAATAATAATGATAATAATAACATAAAGATAATAATAATAATCAAATTTACACATTGGCACAAAGTGTCTTTTTTGTCTTACTTCATAAATAATTTTTAAAATTATTTACGACATCTCCATATTACTAAACATGATATATATTTTGATGGTCTTAATAATAATAATAATAATAATGATAAAATAATACAATAATGATGAATATATATATATATATATATATATGCACATAGGCACAGTGTCTTTTTTTCTTACTTTATAGATAATTTGCTCAATAATTTAGGATATCTCCATATTACTCAGGCCCAAACATGATATGCATTGTGATGGTCTTAATAATGATAATAATATTAATATATTAATAATAGTAATAATTATAATATTTGCACATTGGCACAAAGTGTCTTTTTTTCTTACTTCGAATATAATTTGAATAATTATTTATACATCTCCATATTACTCATGCTAAAATATGATAAACACTGTGATCATAATAATGAAAAATATATAATAATAATAATAATATTTGCACGTTGGCACAAAGTGTGTTTTTTCCTTATTTTAAATCTAATTTGTAAACTTGTTTACGACATCTCCATATATTTAGGCCCAAAAATGAAATGCATTGTGATGGTCATAATAATAATAAATGACGTAAAAAAAAAAAAAAAAAAAAAATTATATATATATATATATATATATATATATATATATATATATATATATATATATATATATATATATATATATATATATATATATATATATATATAATGATTATAATATTATAGTAATAATAATAATAATAATAATAATATTTGCACATTGGCACAAAGTGTCTTTTTTTTCTTACTTCAAAGAAAATTAAAATAATTATTTATGACATCTCCATATTACTCAGGCCCGAAAATTATATGTATTTTGATGGTCCTAATAATAATGATAATAACAAAGCGTTTCATTTGTGATCCGCTTTTCTTAAGACTCAAATCGCTAAAACTTTACTGCCGTTTGCTAATTCACAAACTAAAATCTATGCATTTTTAAAAATATATTTCTGTAAAGCTAAATCTGTTCATCCTGTTGACTTTCTGCTTAACAGTTTCCAGTAAATTCAATTAATTGTATGACTTGAGACTAAAATAACTGTAAATACATGTTGTGTTTTTGCTATAATGAATATCTGCTGCCATTGTATTAACAAAAACAAAATTAACATTTCTCAAAATATCTCTAATTTCTATCTATACAGTATGTGATTGAAGAATTGAATACAGAACATATTAATATTTGGTACAGCAAGACGCACAGCAGGTGCTTGTTGGATATTTGATGTCAACAATATTTTTAAAAAGTACAAGTGCAACACGCATGAGAGGAACAGAGCAGTTAAAACCAGGAGGATCAGTTTCTGACAGAGCCCAAACACAATAAGTATGATTGATCCAGCATGACAGAGCTGCTTATAAACTACACGTTACTTGAGCACACACACATACACAAATAGAACAAAAAGGTGCCCGAAATTAAGAGATCAGAGGTATTAAGGCGTGAGAAATATTCGAGTCCTCACAATTGGACTGCAAAAAGACAGTAAAAGTCATTTCACCCCTAAGGGAAGCAAAATACACTTTCTTTAGTGCTGATTTGAATGGGAAATCTGTCTAATTGGATTTATCTTGGTAAAAAAGCATTAAATGGATGTTGAATTCAAATTTGACCAAAATATGAGTACATACAGTAGGAGCTGAGGGCTTTAAAAATCAATCTCAACTCTTTGTTTTTCACTGGTAAGAATATTTGATAATTTACCATTTCTAAATTTTATGATTCACATTATTTACATTCTATCTTTTCCAGTTTTTTTTTATTTATTTATTTATTTATTTTTATTTGAATTGCATTATGGCAGTGGTCCTCAACCCCCAGGCCGTGGAACGGTAAGGGTCCGCACAAGAAATCATTAGTTACCTCTGTTTTATTTATTATCTGAGTTTGAATTATCTTTTATTTTGAAAAATCTTTTATTTTGAAAAATGACTGTATTCTCTTGTTACATTTTGGTCACTTGAGTGCCAAAATTTAACCAACAAGGTAGTAAAATAAAGTGAGAAACAGACGTCTTAGAAAAATTTCTTTGCAAAGGGAAAAAGGCCCAGTGAAGGTCCCACGAACTACAAAGGAGTAGATTCGCAACCTGGTCATCGCAAATGATGGCGGCCGTTCACATATCCTCATGTAAGTTCACTATTTCCAATGAAGGCACGTGGCTTTTTGCATGGGAGTGTCACACACAAGCGGCATGACATGCTCACCCCTTCCAGGCGCACCCACTTGAAAACATCTTCTTGAGCACACCGCAAGTCATGTGACAAGAATTGACCGATCAGCTTCACATTTTGTATGGAATACATGGTTTCCGCTACATTCATTCTTCCATGACGGGGCACCACAGCAAAATTGATCCCGCCACGGCTACATTGCAGCTTTTAATTCAAAACATTCAGCCGTGTTTTTTAAATAGGGGATTAAAATCGCACGAAAATGTTTTAAAAGGTCAGTGAATTATAACAGCGCAAACTTTTCTGTTACCATAGTAGTGCTGTGAGTCATTTATTTAACCCTTTAAGGTTACGTGCTGACTGACTGGCTGACCGTCAGGTGCGTGATACGAGAGGCCAGCAAACTCGATGTAAAGCCGTTTCACTTTACTTCAGGACGCTTTAATATGGCTCAATAGGTCTATTGGAGACATTCATAAATATTCCTAGCAAATCTAATAAATATTGGAGACAAACCTGTTACACAAACGCACTAAATCACTCTTCAGCAGCGTTTATTTGAGAGCGCACAAGAAGATCTGTGCTTGAGCAGCATATATTTGAGGGCGCGTGCAAGACGTTTTGTGCACGAGCAGAGGAAATCGGCGCGCAAGCAAAGAGATTCGCATGCTCGTAGGCTATTACATAAATTCAATCTCGACTAGTAATACTGCGATTGTACATTTGTCATTGAAATAACGCCACAGGTAGTTGGTAGATCTGTGTAAAACAAGGCCTGCCGCCACAGCTGGAAAAAATCCTAGAGGAAACACTGGAATACACACATTTTGGTAGACTAATTATCTCAGAAAAGTCACCCCGGACCATGGTAAAATTGTCAAGCGTTGACTGGTTTGTGGTGATAAAAAGGTTGGGGACCACTACACAATTCAAACTGCTTTTCTCCTCGTCAAATTAAAACAAGACATTCTCCAAACGAAAAAATATAATAGGAAATACTGTAAAATTTCCTTGCTTTGTTAAACAGGAGGGTGAATCATTTTGACTTCAACTGTGTATAGAAAATTAAGCCAAGGAAATAACATAAAAAGCACTGCCATCTAAACAATATATCACTATTAAAATTAAACTTAATAAAAGTCAAGGCGAGGCAGTGGCGCAGTAGGTAGTGCTGTCGCCTCACAGCAAGAAGGTCGCTGGTTCGAACCTCAACTCAATTGGCGTTTCTGTGTGGAGTTTGCATGTTCTCCCTTCCTTCGCGTGGGTTTCCTCCAGGTGCTCCGGTTTCCCCCACAGTCCAAAGACATGCGGTACAGGTCAATTGGGTAGGCTAAATTGTCTGTAGTGTATGAGTGTGTGTGTGAATGTGTGTGTGGATGTTTCCCAGAGATGGGTTGCGACTGGAAGGGCATCCGCTGCGTACAAACTTGTTGGATAAGTTGGTGGTTCATTCCGCGGTGGCGACCCTGGATTAATAAAAGGACTAAGCCGACAAGAAAGTGAATGAATGAATGAATAAAAGTCACTTTTTTCAAAAAGTGACAGATGAGTCTCCGTATTGATTTCATGGGCCACCCTAGACACCCACCGGGGAACTACACACACCTGCATCTTCTCCACGATGGACGTCTAGCTTTCGCCAGCCCCTGGTGCCTAGAAGCACAAGAAGTTTGGCCAGAGGAGAAATGGTCATGCCCAACTGAGCCTGGTTTCTTTCAAGGTTTTTTCTTTCCCTTTCTTCAAATGGTAAAGTTTTGTTCCTCGCCACTGTCGCCACTGGCTTACTTGGTTTGGGACTTGTAGAGCTGCGCATTGATGGATTTGCTCTTCAGTGTTTGGATTTCAGCAGTAAAAATTAAACCACTCTGAATGAACTAAACTGAACTTCAACTCTGAAAACTGGACTGACATAGGATCAACTTACTAGAACTTCTAAAAAGCACTATAGAAATAAAGATGAATTGAATTGAAGATGTTTTTGGAAAGATCCAGGTCTCATAATGGAATTCAAAGAGTCCCAAATAACAGAAAACTGTTAAATTGACAAATATTTTTCCCATTGTGACGATATTTTTTTCCTTGCATTTATAGCATTCTTTGACCTCATTTGATGTCGCCGACGGGAAGCAGACAGAGAAGTGGTGTTTGAAAGGGCATCGTTCTTCTCAACCGCCAGCTGAGAGATGAGTGGTGTCAGTTTCGGGGCTTTTGTGCAAGACGGAACGCTTCCATTAGAGACATAGCTTCTGGGTAAAAGTCTACTGTCAGCTGTAATCACAAAACCAAACGCCATAGACACCATCTGTGGCTGCAGTTTGGAAATGAGGAGGAAATTTTGACCCGGTGGCTAGTGAACTTCCTTGTAAGAAAGCATCCAACCAGCATGCGTGATTAATTTGAAAAACCCTTCCTAAACGGTTGAGAAATCTACACTACCTGACAAAAGTCTTGTCGTCGATCTCAGTTGTAAGAGCAACACATAATAATTTGACTTCTTGAGTTGATCATTTGGAAAAGTGGCAGAAGGTGGATTTTTCTGATGAATCATCTGTTGAGCTGCATCCCAATCATCACAAATACTGCAGAAGACCTACTGGAACCCGCATGGACCCAAGATTCTCATAGAAATCAGTCAAGTTTGGTTAAGGAAAAATCATGGTTTGGGGTTACATTCAGTATGAGGGTGTGCCACAACATCAACACAGGAGAGGGCAAATTCTTCAGCAGGATAGCGCTCCTTCTCATACTTCAGCCTCCACATTGAAGTTCCTGCAAACAAAGAAGGTCAAGCTGCTACAGGATTGGCCAGCCCAGTAACCAGACATGAACATTATTGAGCATGTCTGAGGTTATTAATAAGGACTTTATTAATAAGTGTTTCGAGTAACTGCAGAGATGTATGGATGCAGTCCTCCAAGCTCATGATGGAGTCAGACACAATACTCATTCTGTTTCCACTGCAGCATGACTTTATATTCTACACTGGACATTATTTCTGTTCAGTGACAAGACTTTTCTCTAAGCAAAGTCAGACCCACTGTCCTAATGAAATTATTAAGTCAAGGCAAGGCAAAAACGAGCGCACTTCCACATTGCAAAACAAGGTCAACAGAATGTACTTTTAGGTAACTAACAGTCATATATTAAATATAAAGTATAATGTAGTACCTACTCGAGTAGTAGGCCATTTCAAACACAGCCAAAATTTATTAGTTAAACATATTCTGGTTTTTATACTTAATTGCAATGAAATGTTACTCTTTGCAAAAAATACATGCAATGCTGCCTGTCTCTAAAATTAGGCACCTTTGGAACTGTGTTTCCACACCTAAAATGCTGACATCATAAATGCCAGGGTTGGTTTTGTAACACAGCGAGTGTGCCGGGCCTCAGGAGGGAAAATAATCTTACTGCTCTCAAGACAGTACGTTTTTTTTATGTCCCGGGTCATTTTTCTTCTTAGCTGAAAATGTCATAGACAGATTGTTGCCGTGGTCATTGGTGGCAGATGTCAATCACCCGTGCCAGTCTTTACCAAAGAGATCAGCCAAGATAAAGGTAAACGGCTTCTGGGTCAGTGATTGGAACACAGTGTTCTTGTCCAGGACGGAGTGTGACATTTGTCTGCAGTCAACACTTTATGCCTCATAACTGACTGATGGACGAATTAGCATGAGGCTGCACATTCAGAACGGCTGCCCTGTGAGTAAATACAGCTGTGCTGATAGCAAATAGCATGGCCAGAACCATTTTAGGTTAAAGGTAAAGTGACTATAAAAGGAAAGCATGTGATTATGCCTGTATTTTAGCCTACTGGATCACTTTTGTTTCTAGCTTTCTGTAGGTAAATATCTTGTACTCTAGAAGTGCTGGGTTGTTTCAATCCAATTTGACAAAAAATAAGGACAAACCCAAATTCTCTGTTCAGTTTTAATTACGTTTTAAATCAAATCGTTGAGTTTGTCCAATTTTACTTTGAAAAAATCTAGTGTGTGTGTGTGTGTGTGTGTGTGTGTGTGTGAGAGAGAGAGAGAGAGAGAGAGAGAGGTTGTAATACTATTTTTTTTACTGTGAACTTAAAATTCTCTGATAGTTTGGCAGCACAGTTTACTAAACATTGTTAACCAACAGCCAAACATCTTTTTACACACTTTTCTAGAAAAATTGAAGAAGAAATTTAATGAAAATACTTTAATTTATTGTATATTGACCACTAATAGGCGAGGCAGTGGCGCAGTAGGTAGTGCTGTCGCCTCACAGCAAGAAGGTTGCTGGGTCGCTGGTTCGAACCACGGCTCAGTTGACGTTTCTGTGTGGAGTTTGCATGTTCTCCCTGCCTTCGCGTGGGTTTCCTCCGGGTGCTCTGGTTTCCTCCACAGTCCAAAGACATGTGGTACAGGTAAATTGGGTAAGCTAAATTGTCCGTATTATGGGTTGCGGCTGGAAGGGCAACCGCAGCATAAAAAAAACTAGCTGGATAAGTTGGTGGTTCATTCTGCTGTGGCGACCCCGGATTAATAAAGGGACTAAGCTGACAAGAAAATGAATGAATGACCACTAATAAAATTGCCCGAGAGCTGGCAATGACGATGGATTAATCCCAATAGTTTCATTGGATGGATTAAATGTCCCCAATAGGAGCACTAGTAGCATAAAACTATTTTTTTTAGCATTCTTGTTACTGTGCCCGTCTCCCACTCTATTGATCTCATTCTGCAATCTGGAAGCAAGCTCTTTTCTGCGATTGTTTTAGAATGTTTGATTCATTTGCCAATGGGAAAATAACAATGAATACCAAACAGCAGTAAACTGTCAAACTACTTGCTCAACAAACAACTTTATGACAATGCATAAAAGTACCAATAATATAATACGCAGCTGATTTTCAATCTTTAAAAATCAATGGAAGTGAATCAGACCATAACTCTCGACCCAATAAGGTTGTGCCTACTCGTATGTGAAAGAATAAAGTCAATAATTACGTGTTTGAATCCCACTCAACTAACCGGAGAGCTTATGTACATTTAGAAGTTAGCAAGCCATGCCAAGTACTCTCAACTTGTAGGGAAAGTCACATTAAACCCTGACAAACGACCGGAAATGTTTAGCAAATTTATATTTGATGTGGTCGCCACAATTTTGTGCAAGTTTTTTTTGGTAAACTCATGGGAGATTAAAGGTACAATGAAGTGCTTTGAAATGTGCAGTTTCAAGAGTTCGCACTTAGATATTGCTTGATAATAATAGCAGGTTTGGCGAGCTGTCCCGGGAGAGAACCCTAATCTTGGAGATAATTGAGTCCAGGGCTCCCGCCTGGTCAATGAGCATGTAAGGGGAGTACTAGATCAGGTAGTTCTCGAGAGCTCCCCTTGGTAAAGTAGGAAAGGAGGAAATGGGGTGGATGGGGGGTTTCTTCGGAAAACGGACATAAGGGAGTAGTTTTAGACAGGCTACTTATAGTAAGTTTGGATTAGTCTGACTTACTAATGATTATAGATGAAAGACCAGATGTGATCAATCATATCACATGCTCCTCTCGAAATTAGTTTGTGAAACTTCACATTGTAGTCGAAATTTGACAGACTCTCAACTGAAACGTCTTTAAAATTCAATCATCTTTATTTCTATAGCACTTTTGCAATGAACATTGTGTCAAAGCAACTTAACATAGAAGTTCTTGTAGATTGAAACAGTGTCAGTCCAATTTTCAGAGTTGAAGTTTAGTTCAGTTCAGTGTGGTTTAATTTTCACTGCTGAAAGTCCAAACACTGAAGAGCAAATCCATCAATCCATGTAAGCCAGAGGTGACATTGGTGAGGAACAAACGTCACCAAGTGATGAAAGTGAAGGAAAAAAATCCCTTAAGAGGAACCAGGCCAAGTTGGGCATGACCATTTCTCCCCCAGACAAAACTTCAAGTGCAGAGCTGCAGTCAAGGCACTGAAGGTTGGCGAACGCTGGACGTCCATCATGGAGAAGCTGTGTGAGCAGTTCATCGGTGGGTGTACAGGCTGGCCCACGGGATCAATGCTTTCTGCTCCTCCACGACCGGATAGGGCCTGGTCCAGGGTTATGGAGACCTCCATAACATGAAGAAAGACGGGGACATGAAGTGGCTCCGCCTCTTTCTAAGAAACAGCCAATAGCAATTCGTTTTGATCACAGCTCCACCAATGAGAGTGGTTGAGCTCAAGCACATCAAATGAAAAGCAAACAAGAAGCGTCACTAGAGAACATTTGATCAGAAGATTTGATGAGAAACTGAAGTATGAGATGATGTCTAAAAAATCGTTGAACTGCAAGCGTTTGGATCTTATTATCCTCTAAACGTGAATTATGTCACTGTTTTGAAACACATCCTAGATATCCTTAAAGCTAACCTACTGATACTCTCATCTAAAACACTTTATTTTAATTTCACGAGGCCTTCAAAGGTGTAGATTAGGTTTAAAGATCACCTCCAGCTGGTAAACACTTACCTGGGCGCTGTATAGCTCATCTCACCTGCACTGATAAACCCCAGCACCGGCCTCCAGTGTTGAGCACCGTACCATATCCTGTTGCATGCCACACAGATTAATCCATGTGACTGCAGAAAAGGGAGAGAGTTTTTCGGTCATGGACACATCACCGTGCCGCATGAGCAAACTCAATGGTGCCGTTATTCGCAAGGGCAGTCATGCCTACACACACCGCTCAATAAACGCCCAGGAGAGCGACAGGCCGGCCCGCAGAAGCATTTCGCCTTCGTTTGCTGGGAGATTGGAGCGACACCGCCCTGTCAGTGAAGGTGAGACAGAATTAATGTGGGAGACAGGTAGACAGCGGGGACCTGCTGATAGCCGCCTGTAATGATGGATTTGACTTTATCTTTCCAGAGCGGAGAGTAATGTTAATGCGGTGACGTGTTATGGCTGTACTCACTGCGGAGGCCGTGGTGATTATGCAAATGACTTCAGCTGTGACACGGACAAGGCCACACAGACTGTGCAAAAGTTAAGTATGTCTGGGATCCGATAGTAATATATAAGTACACCCTTAAGACAGTAAATATGTCACAAAGACATATGTGCATCATGGGACACAGAACATGTTGATGATGATGATGTGAAACAAAGGGCGAGAAGTGACAAGGTTGCACATGCCAGTATAGTGCTTCTTTTGAGCAACACAACAGCGCCACCCTGTGTTCACAAGCGTTCACAGGCACCCAGAGCTGTGTGAGTGATCTATTTAAAAGTATGGACATCTGTTAAAGTGACGTCAAAGTGACGCTGGATATTAAATCTTAAGTGTCAAGAGACATAAAAAAAGATTAAAGCATTTGTGAAATGTGTCGTGCACAAAAAGTCTTGTTTAAACTCTTGAAGAAGCTTCTGATGGAGATGAGATAGATAATAAACATTTATATATATATATATATATATATATATATATATATATATATATATATATATATATATATATATATATATACATACATATATATATAATGGGACATTCTACCAGAAATCTGTCCCTGAAATAAAAACATAAATACAGTGATTTAAAAAGTATTTCATCCCAAATATTTCTAAAATAGACTGATAGTTGATTTCTGTGAGTTGTTCTGTAAAGGAATATGTCATTCATTTAGTTCTCAGATTTTGTTTCTTTATTAAAAACACTTTACAAACATACAAACCCTGTCATTGCCCAATTGAACCTGCAGCTTTAAAAGTTTTGTTATGCTAAAAAAAACTGTTATTTAGAAAATAAACAAACTTCAGAAATAGCAAGTTTGTTATCATTCACATCAATTGATTGAAAACTAAAAATTATAAATAAATTCTACCATACTACGAATATGATACAAATAAATGTACAATTGTCCCCCATGTTTCTGTCAGTCTTGTCACACTTGCATTAAATCTAACATAAAATGCATGTGATACACCTTTAAGGCTATGACTCAGAAGTGATTTCATTTGATGGAGAAGCTGACAGTGATCAAGGATGAGTTCTATCATTGTATTGTAAAATTTTATGCTTGTTTTTGTATGATTGTTTGAGGACAATAAGCTAAAGGCCAGGCCCAGTCACATTTTTTTAAGTGAAAATGTAAGTTTCTAGTAGAAAGTGATGGATAGATAGATAGATAGATAGATAGATAGATAGATAGATAGATAGATAGATAGATAGATAGATAGATAGACAGATAGATAGATATTATTTCTGTACACTTACACATACAAAGCTACTTAAAGGGACAGTTCACCTAAAATGAAAACCATCTACTTGTTCCAAACCTGTTTGACTTAATTTATTATGTTGAACACTAATGAAGATATCCTTGAAAGCATGTAACCATTGACTTAAGTAGTATTTGTTTTTTCAATGAAAGTTAGTGGTTGAGGGCTTTCAGCTTTTCTTCTTCTGTCTTCAACTGGGGATAAAAACAAGATTTGCAACCATTTGAGGGTGGAGAAAAAAATGTGAGTAAATTTAAATATTTGGATGAACTATCCCTTTAAATTCGAAAACTATTATGGCTAGGCCTCTGTCTGTCTGTCTGTCTGTCTGTCTGTCTGTCTATCTATCTATCTATCTATCTATCTTTATCTATTTGTCCATCTATCTATCTAGTGTTATCTCTCCATCCATCTATCTATTTCTTTCAAGCTCTATCTATCTATCTATCTATCTATCTATCTATCTATCTATCAATCTATCAATCTATCTATCTATCTATCTATCTATCTATCTATCTATCTATCTATCTATCTATCTCTGTCTGTCTGTCTGTCTGTCTGTAATAACGTAATGTCTTTACATTTAAGAGGTGCATTTGTAGAACCCCAACATTTCTTTAAAAACCAAGGTGTATCACAACAATCAATTGTGTAACTACAATAATAACGTTTTAAGTTTCATTAAAAGTGGAAACCTTGGTTTACTATCACCAAATTAATATATGAAGTCTGTATGTTACATCAGTTTTTCGTCACCGAATCGCACCAGGTGGTTATTTTTAAACATTGGTTCGTTAGCCGTGAAAAAATATATTATTTCCCACACACAAAAGTCTCTCTTACCTTTTCCTCATCACAAGATAAAGTTTTTATGTGAATAAACGTCTTGTTGCTGAATGACACCGCAGAGTGAACTGTAAAGCCGTTACCTCACCTTCCCGCGTCGTGTCACACACATATCACGTGATAAGCTCGTCTGTGATTGTCCTGGTAACGGTTACCCGGTAACGAGTGTGAGGATAAAAAGAGACTCGACGCGCACAGGTATTTTTAAAAAGGACGACAGGTAACGGACCGTGTTTGACTAAAAATAAAGTGATTTCAAGCTCATAAAAACAATATTAATTATTAATATGTTGTTGTCTTGTCGTTCAAAGACCAGTCACAAGACATTAATAACGCAGCTGAAGTTAAAAGGTAAATAAAAGGTGATGAAATCTTATGAATGTTTTTGTTTCTACAGTGTGTGGCTCAGGGGAAGCTATATTGGAAAATGTTTGTTTAATTCAAACTGTAATACTCCCAGTGTTTACAGAACTTGATTAAAATGTCAATCATACATGTGTGTACAGTTGTTATGGATGTGTATTGTGTTGGGTTTGTCACAGATGGTTGGGCCGTTGGGCGTAATCAAGCCTTCATTTGGGACGGGCAGACCAGCGGGACGTCCGGCTAACATCAGCATTGACCATTACTGCACCTCCTACAGACAGTCTTATGGTGAGGCACACAAACACACAGGAGAGTACCCTTTAGTCGTACTTTTCATCAAACTATACTTCTTTGTATTTATGGGAATGGATTTTGGCTTGTTCAGACTTCTACTGAAGCCAGATATTTGGTCATATTTTTCCAGTTTGAAACAATAGAATTTTCTATGCCACATTTGGAAATATAAACAACCATCCGTCTTTTTTACCACACATTATAATGTTTTGATACTCTATTTTGCTTGTAACCTTCTTAAAGTCTAGACCTGAGTGAGAATTGTTTTAAAGTTTAATTTTATTCATTTTTCACAACAACAGGAGTGCACATTAGGGAAGAGCGGGGCACAAAGTAACACTTTTTGGTTTTGGCTAATAATGAACAAAGTAATTGGGTTAGACAAACCATATTTTTCTATCAACAGCACACAAGTGTCTCCTACAAATGAACACTGAAAGTATGACCGCCGGATCTATGGTGTCTGTGCAGTATTGCCAAAAATGCCAAGAGTAAAAATGTTACTATTTACCCCACCTGTGGGGCAAGTTGTAACAGACAGAGGGTTAGTTGTAACACATACTTATAAAAGCAGATTTCACACAATTAATTTAGGGTGCTTTCACACCTACACTTTTGTTTCGGAATGTATCTCGTTTGCCCAGTTAGCGCGGTTCGTTTGGCATATGTGAACAGGGCAATTGGGCTCTGTTCTGCGCCAAGTAATCGCTCCGAGGTCGCTTGAATGAGGTGGTCTCGGCTCAATTGAAACGAACCCTGGAGCGAATCGATTGCAGTAAGAAAGCGATCCGATCCGAGCGCGGTTATATCACAGTGTTTTATGGATATGTAATAGGCTTACGGCTATATGAAGAGAGAATTATGAGTATGGCGGGAAGCTTCGCGAGTCTCCGGATGCCCGCAAACGAGTGATGATCTCCCGGTAATCTCGCGTCTCCCTCCCGGTCCTCAAATAGGCATCGTCGCGCACCCTTCTCATCCCTCCCCACCGCATCTCTCCTCAGACACATCGTGCTCGCGCACCCTGTCAATCACCACCAAACCACCACCTCTCCTGACAGCTGAGCGGGACTCTGCAAAATAAACCCTGACACTCTGACCAATGTGAGGAGAGTTTACTCGCACGTGACTTGTTTTAGCTCTTTCGGTCCGATTAGAAACTTTGCAGTGTGAAAGCGAACCGCTCCAAGAGCAAAGAGCAGCAATGTAACAATTGTAATCTCTGTTTTGGAACAACTGAATCGGTTCACAGGTGTGAAAGCACCCTTAAACTCGGTTTAATTGAAATAGTAGCTTTATTTCCCTCAGTAATTGGCTCATTGTTTTATTCATAAGTTTCGTCAAAACTTTACCAATTGACGAAAGTGAAGAAGAAAAAAACCTGAGAGAAACCAGGCTCAGTTGGGCACAACTATTTCTCCTCTGGCCAAACTTGTGCAGAGCTGCTGTCTAGGCGCCGAATATTTGATTTTATAGTTTTTTTCTCAATTCTAACTTTTTTTCTCAAAATTGCGGGTGCAAGTCAAAATGTTTAGATTCAAAGACAATTCTGAGAAAGTTTGTGGGATAAGTTAGAAATGTTCAAATTTGAGGGAAATCAAATCTGTGCCACAAAACAAGCTTCTAAATTGACTTATATGTTGAGAATATTTGACAAATTTGTTGTAAACATCAAACCCGTCTCAACTGAATAATTATTTTAGTTGAATATAGCATATACACTCACCGGCCACTTTATTAGGCACACCTGTCCAACTGCTCGTCAATGCAAAAATTTCTAATCAGCCGATCACATGGCAGCAACTCAATGCATTTAGGCATGTAGACATGGCCAAGACGATCTGTTGCAGTTCAAAGCAAACATCAAAATGGGGAAGAAAGGGGATTTAAGTTACTATGAACGTGGCATGGTTGTTGGTGCCAGACGGGCTGGACTGAGTATTTCAGAAACTGCTGATCTACTGGCATTTTCACACACAACCATATCTAGGGTTTAGAGAGAATGGCCCAAAAAGGAGAAAATATCTAGTGAGCGGCAGTTCTATGGGCACAAATGCCTTGTTGATGTCAGAGGAGAATGGCCAGACTAGTTCCAGCTGATAGAAAGCCAAGAGGTACTCAAATAACCACTTGTTACAATCGTGATGCCCATCTCATTATGACCACAGTGTACTCTTCTTCTGATGGCTACTTCCAGCAGGATAACGCATGTCATGTCATAAAGCGTGAATCATCTCAGACTGGTTTCTTGAACATGACAATGAGTTCACTGTGCTCAAATGGCCTCCACAGTCACCAGAGCTCAATCCAATAGAGCACCTTTGGGATGTGGTAGAACAGGAGATTCGCATCATGGATCTGCAGCCGACAAATCTGCAGCACCTGCGTGATGCCATCATGTCAATATAAACCAAAATCTCTGAAGAATATTTTCAGTACCTTGTTGAATCTATGCCACAAAGGAGTAAGGCAGTTCTGAAGGCAAAAGGGGTCCAAGCCGATACTAGTAAGGTGTACCTAATAAAGTGGCCAATAAGTCATAGATTATTGCATGATACATAAATGCAATAAATTACTTTTACTTTTGTATACAAAAGTATAGCAACATACAGGTAGGAAACAATATGGGTGAGAAAATAAAACCGGAATTTTTATTGTTTGTGACACTGGTTGCACACAACCTTTCTTAAAAAAAAAAAAAAAACACATCAGTCATCATTACAATCATTACTGGCCACTTGTTTCTGTGTTGTAGCATACAGGATGTTGAATGTTTCATAAGTCGTGTCCTCCTTTTTTCAGGTAAGGAGTTATTCCAGCCATGTCTAGGCTATCATCATGGGACGGGATATTCTGCCAACCA